>NC_057808.1:409527122-409580066 GCF_018294505.1 Triticum aestivum
GGGGGGGGAATGTGTGCGAGAGAGGCGTAAAGATAATGTGCGTGTGGGAGACACGTAGGCACATATATGTGCGTATAGAGGGCTAGTAGAGACCGTGCATGTGTATATATGCATGTGAGAGAAATAGTGTTTTCCAACTGAGATTAGTGAAAAGAGTGGTACATAGTAGTCAGAAAGAGAGAGAGAGAAACAGGGAGAGCATGTGCGTGAGACACCCAGACACCCTGAGAGAGATTGTGAGCATGTGTGAAAGAGAAATGCCGATGCATATAAAGTGTGTGCACTTATGCGTTAGATAGAGAGATATATAACGCCTTTGTGAGAACGGGGCGAGGCATAGTGCATCTACGTGTAAAAGGCGGTTCTACGCATTAAATTAAAATATAAATGGCATTATTATTTTTGGATGAGATCATGAATTTTGCAAATTGCGTATGGACGAAAATCGGTCTATCAAACACCCATACTCTATTGAATTCTAGCATGTGCATGTGTTTATTTCATATTATCGATCCATAGAGTGAGAGCGGTTTGAAATATAGGCAATGGATGCTTTTTCAATTCATATATAAACATTAATTAGTGCACTCCATGTTGTTAGTGTGAAGCACTTTATACATTTGTCACTTGCATGGATACATTTCAAATTGCTAGCTACGAAATAGAATACATGTCGGATTCAACATAAAGGGGGTTTCGAAGATTCGAATTCATAGGAAGTGCATTCATCTATTTGAACCCGAGATAATGGAATTTGTAAATCAGATGTAAAAGGGGGCATTAATCTTTGTTGTGAGTTTGAACATGCTATATATATTCATACGCATATCTAACTTTTTTTTTGCAACCAAGGAGATTATATGTGGAACCATGCATGAACTGAGGTAAGTTGCATATTTTTTAATATATACTCGTGTACAATGTACATTCAAATGTACCCCCTCCATTCCAAAATAATCGTAGCTTTAGGATTTTCAAGAGTGAAGATTTGTGAAGTTTGACAAATCCTGAAAGTTCAATTCAAGAGAACCGAAAACGTTAATGCTTCTGCTCCCAAATATTGAACGACGCGCCAAATAGGCCTCTGGTCACCCAAAACCGCGCGAGACTAATGTTTTGGTGGTAGGAAATTACTATCCTGACTCTGGCCCGTGTAGCCTATCGGCCCGATGTCCAAAGGTCTAAACCGGGGTAGGTTTGTAACTTCACCAAGACGCCAGTCTCAACCGCCTCCGAGAAGCATTCATATGCCGTGGGCGCCTACCCATGCGCTCGGACGAAATCTATCCCTCCCACATTTGGGACACCTGACGTGACTGTCCTACCCCCAACCCGCAATATGTCCGAAATTTTAGATGGGGGCAAAGTTTGTAACTTTCCCCAAATTTCAAACAAGCGCGTCTCAAACCGAAACATTCTTCCCCCTTAGTTCCCCGCCTCCCTCCGTTTCCCCATTCATACTCCGTGGGCGCGAAAACGCCCTCTCCACCAGCCGCGAAACCCCAGCCTCCTCCGTCCTCCACCCCATAGCGGCCAATCCACCGTTGCCCTCCTCCATCACGCCGGAGCCGGTACCCCGACGTCGTCGTCCAACGCAACCGCAACCGCAACGCCGTCAAGGACTTAGCAGCTGAAGTCGAGGCAGAGCTGCCTCCACGACACCGACGTGCGCCATACCAGAACCACTCCGACCACGCCGTCCTGCGCCTCACTGCTGCGGCTCCACTGTCGCAACCGTCCACCGCACCGGAGCTGTTCCCGCTACGCCGTCGTTTGCCGCCTCGGATCTGCTTCCCCGCCGCCGACAGACAGCCACAACACCACACTCAACAACTTGGCCATGGGTTCGTCCAAGGCTGCACCGTCCTCCACAACTTCTGGTTTCCGGCGAACAACAAGAAGATCGTTGGAAAAACAGAAGGAGGACACATCACTGCCAGCAGAAAGAGGTACTCCTCTTCCCTTATTCGTGCAAATCTTACGTCTCCGCTCACACCGTATTCATCCCACGAAAGAAACTAGTTGAGCGCTTCTTACTGCATCTTCTTCGTGATACTAAATGCACAAGGTTTCCTCCCTTTTACTATTTCACCTTTGCTAGAGGTCAGTAGCCCGCCTGGATTTCAATTCAGGGTCAGTCGAACCGCAATTAAAAGAAGCAGCACCCGCTTAGGTGCGCGGAGCACCTAGTCTGCCTGTTCCCCAGGGAAGCGGCGCATCGGTGTCTATCATAGGGGTGTGGGGTGCAGGAGCTGCTTGCGCCCGATCTGGAGGTCGGCGGGGCTTGAATGGATGGCCGGGGGGCGGTGCCAAGCACGGCAGTGTGGTGAGGTCGAGGGGAGGGCGCAGGCAGGGGAGGAATACTGGGTCGGTGGTCGCTGGCGTTTCAAGGAAGATCGTCAACACTGACTGGCTGGAGGTAGATGAAGGCGATCTGCCCGTTCTTTGTACATCGGACGGTGCAGAAAAAATGGACTGACCTATTTGCTTTCAGTCGACTATTATTTTCATAGAATCCTGTAGTAATTTAGTGTGCCATGCATGTTGTAGAGCTATCATATGTCTCCCGTCATTTATTTCTCACCGACCTGCTATCTGCTACCTTTACACTGTACTAATTGTGCACACACTTCACCCATACTCACACTATTGTTTTTTATGCATGGGTATTTCAAACTCTGACGCAGTGTGGATGAATGCAGAAAAGAAAAGACAGAAGTCGCTCCAGTGTAATTCGAAGATAAGCACTAAGCGTTTCAGCGCTCTAATGGGTGCAGTGTCAGCAGTTGGAGACAGTAAACGTAGCTCTGCAGTTGATGATCTCAATTGCCACACACAACCATCCCAGGTGCTTGATTTAACTTCGCGCTGTGTGATGTGGTTGCATGTTGCATATGGTGTCTAGCTTGTATTGCTTCCAATTTGGTTAAATTGCATCTGCTTACTTTACACATTATACCTTTAATAATGACATGCCTTCCTGTTTTTGATACATACTACATATGTCTATTAACCATGTTCATACATCAAACTAATGCTCTTTTGTATCCCTCGTCAATCGCTTATGATGAGACAGTCACCCGAGTGGGTTACTGTGAGACACCCTACTCGTTTAAAGAGTGCAGTGTCATCCTCCCCACATGATTCTCAAGAAACAACAAGGCTAAATGAAGATAGTCAACGTAGCTCTCTAGTTGATCACCGCAATTCCCCCACACCACCATCGCAGGTGCTTGCTCTTACTTAGCAGTGTGATATGTGGTTGCATGTTGCATATGGTGTCTACCTTGTAATGCTTCTAATTAGGGCAAATTGCATCTGCTTAGTTAACACATTATACCTTTGAATATGACATGCCTTCCTGTTTTTGGTACATACTACGTCTTTCTATTAACCATGTTCTTACATCAAACTACTTTTCTTGTGTATCCCTCATCAATGGTCCTAATTTGTTAAATTGCATCTTCTTAGCTTACACATTATACATGTGAATATGACACGCCTTCCTGGTTTTGGTACATACTACATCTGCCTATCACACCATGTTCTTACATCAAACTACTGTTCTTGTGTATCCTGCGTCTATCGCTTATGATGAGACAGTCACGCGCGTGGGTGAATATGAGACGCAATTCTCTTATAAAGAATGCAATTTCATCCTCTCAACATGATTCTCAAGAAACAGCAAGCCTAAATGAAGATATTGAACGTAGCTCTGTACCTGAAGACCGCACTTCCCCTACACCACCATCACAGGTGCTTGCTCTAACTTTGCAGTGTGATATGTGGTTGCATGTTGCATACAGTGTCTAGCTTGTAATGCTTCTAATTAGGGTAAATTGCATCTGCTTAGTTTACACACTATACCTATGAATATGACATGCCTTCCTATTTTTGGTACACACTACATCTATGTGTTAACCTTGTTCTTACATGAAACTACCTCTCTTCTGTATCCTGCATCAATCACTTACGATGAGTCACCTTTATTCGTTGCATATTGCATATTATTTCTAGCCTGTTGCCATGTATTGCTTCTAATTTGGTCAAATACATTTGTTAGGGCACCCTTTTAATTTGGCAGAGTGATATTGGTTTCATCTTTCATATGGTTTCTAGCTTGCATCGATTCTAACAAGTTCAAGCACCTTGTGCTTAGTTTACACTTTATACATCATACATGTCAATATGTCACGCCGTCCTGTTTTTCATACATATTCCATCCTCCTATCATGCGGCTGCCTTACATGAAAGTAGTGTTCGTCAGTATCATGCATCAATGAGTTCTGAAGAGCAAATTTTATTCCTTTTTCTTGTGGGTTTGACTTGACAAGGCAAAATCAAGAAAGAGGAAGGAAAAGAGTAAGGAAGGCGATGATGGTGGTCCTCTGCAGCAACGTAAACGGAGCATCTGTACCGATTCTCCTTGTACTGATAGTGCATTACAAGGTCCAAGTCTCCGCTCCCCTACTCCACCATCCAAGGTGCTTGCTCTAACTTGGCAGTGTGATATCTGGTTGCATGTTGCATATGGTGTCTAGCTCGTATTGCTCCTAATTAGTGTAAACTGCATCTGCTTAGCTTAGACATGATACATGTGAATATGACACGCTTTCCTATTTTTGGTACATACTATATCTGTCTATCACACCATGTTCTTACATGAAACTACTCTTCTTGTGTATCCTGCATCAGTCACTTATGATGGGACACCTTTAAGTTGGCAGTGTGATATTGGTTTGCGTCTTGAATATGATTTCTAGCATGTATTGCTTCTAGTTTGATGAACGCCACCTATGACGAGACAGTTTTAACTTGGCAGAGTGATATTGATTGCACCTTCCATATGGTGTCTTGCAGTGTTTCTAATTTGTTGAAGTGCCTTCTGCTTAGTTACCACATCATAGGTGTGAATATGTCAAGCCGTCCATTTTTTCGTACATATTCCATCCTCGTATCATGACTTTGCCTTTCATCAGAGTAGTGTTCATCAGTATCATGCATGAATGAGTTCTGAAGAGTGAATGATATTCCTTTTTCTTGTCGGTATGACCTCACAATGAAAAATCAATAAAGCTGAAGGAAATTGGCAAGGCATTGGATGATGGTGGTCCTTCTGAGCAACTGAAACGGAGGTTCTCTACAGATTCTACTCCGCCATCCTCCCAACAAGATTCGCAAGACAATGCAAGGCTAGACAGTCAACGTAGCTGTGTAGATGATGAGCACATCTCCCCTACTCCACCATCACAGGTGCTTGCTCTAACTTGGCACTATTATATGTGGTTGCATGTTGCGTATGATGTCTAGCTTGTATTGCTTCTAACTTTGTTGAATTGCATCTGCTTACTTTACACATAATGCCTGTGAATATGACATGTGTTCCTGTTTCTACATCAGACTACTATTCTTGCATATCCCGCATCAGTCACTTATGATAAGGCACCTTTAAGTCGCCACTGTGATATTGGTTGTGTCTTGCATATGATTTCTAGCATGTACTGCTTCTAATTTGTTGAAACGCCATACAGTTTGAACTTGGCAGAGTGATATTGGTTGCATCTTTCATATGGTGTCTAGCTTGCAGTGCTTCTAATTTGTTGAAATGCCTTCTGCTTAGTTACCACATCATAGGTGTGAATATGTCACACCATCCTGTTTTTCATACATATTCCATCCTCGCATCATGTGTTTGCCTTTCATCCGAGTAGTGTTCGTCAGTGTCATGCATGAATGAGTTCTGAAGAGCGAATTTTATTCCTTTTTCTTATCGGTATGACTTCACAATGCAAAATCATTACAGCTGAAGGAAATTAGCCTGGCAGTGGATGATGTTGGTCCTTCGGAGCAACTCAAACAGGGGGTCTCTACAGATTCTACTCCGCCATCCTCCCAACAAGATTCGCAAGACAACACAAGGCTGGACAGTCAACGTAGCTGTGTAGATGATGAGCACATCTCCCCTACTCCACCATCACAGGTGCTTGCTCTAACTTGACACTATTATATGTGGTTGCATGTTGCGTATGATGTCTAGCTTGTATTGCTTCTAACTTGAATTGCATCTGCTTACTTTACACATAATGCCTGTGAATATGACACGTGTTCCTGTTTCCAGAACATATGTGTACATGATGAGCACATCTCCCCTACTCCACCATCACAGGTGCTTGGTCTTACTTGGAACTGTTATACGTGGCTGCGTTTTCCGTATGATGTCTAGTTTGTATTGCTTCTGATTATGTTGAATTGCATCTGCGCAGCTTACAACTTATACCTGCAACGATCACTTACCCATAAGACACATTTAACTTGGGACTGTGATGTAGGTTGCATCTTGCATTGTCTTCTAGCTTGTACTGCTTCTAATTTCTTGAAATGGCACTTACGACGAGACACTTTTTACCTGATAGAGTGATATTGGTTGCATGTTCATATGGTGCCTAGCTTTCATTTCTTCTAATTTTGTTGAAATGCCTTCCGCTTACTGTTTTTTCATACATATTCCAGCCTCCTATCGTACGTGTGAATATGAAACGCTGTCTTTTTTTGTAATTATTCCATCCTCCTATCCTGCACTTGCCTTACATCAAAGTAGTGTTCGTCTGTATCATGCATCAACCAGTTATGCAGAGCTAATTTTATTCATCTTCTTGTGGTTTTGACTTCATAAGGCAATATCAGAAAATAGGAAGGAAAAGAGTAAGTTAGGGGATGTTGGTGGTCCTCCGCACCGACGCAAACAGAGACTCTCTAGATTTGCCACTGCTACTGCTAATGAAGTTGAAGTCCCAAGTCTACATGATGAGTTCATCTCCCGTACTCCACCATCGCAGGTGCTTTCTCTAAGTTAACAGTGTGATAATTGGTTTCATGTTGCATATGTTGTCTAGCCTGTATTTCTTCTATTTTGATTAAATTGCACCTGCTGAGTTTATACGTTATACATGTGCATATGACATGCCTTTTTGTGTCTAGAATACACTGCATCTATCTATCATACCATGTTCTTACATCAAAGTACTATTGTTGCGTATCCTGCATCAGTCACTCATGATTGGACGCTTTTAACATGGCAGTTTGATAGTGGTTGCATCTTGCATTGATTTCTATGTTGTACAGCTTCTATGTTGTGCCACTTATGACAAGACACTTTTAACTTGGCAGAGTGATATTGGTTGCATCTTTCATATGGTGTCTAGCTTGCATTACTTCTATTTTCTTGAAAATCCTTCTGCTTAGTTTGCACATCGTAGCTGTGAATATGTCATGCCGTCCTGTTTTTCTTACATATTCCATCCTCATACAGTTGTCTTACATCAAAGTATTGCTTGGCTATATCATGCATCAATGAGTTCTGAAGAGTGATTTTATTCTTTTGTGTTGTGGGTACAACTTGACATGGCAAAGTCAAAAAAGAGCAAGGAAAATAATATAGTAGGGAGTGCTGTTACTCGTCGGGTGAAACGGAAAAGGTTCTGCCATCGAGATTCTGCTGGTACTTGTAGTGCAGTAGAAGGTCCAAGTCCACCGGCTAAATCTACAAACACAGTATCACCTGCTCCACCAGCTGCAGCATCCGCTTCAACTGTACCAACATCTCAACCAGTTACTCGTTTGTTTGCTCCGGAACTGGCCAGTTCCCAAGCTGCCTTCACACCTAACACTACTTCCGAAGCACTGCTGACACAACGACTTGGCAAGATCAGATGAACCTCATGAGCATCAACACCAAGACGGTACCTGACAGAGTCAAGTTGTAGTTGCATGCTCCTTTATATGTACTCTCACAGTTTGATGTACACTAACACTTTCCATATTCGTTGTTGAACTAGCACCACGGCGCAAGCGGAAATAGACATCAGGGATAATGCTTGACAGATTAACAAAATCTAAAGGAGGAAGAATGGAGATCCATTTTGAGGCAGGTTTAAAAAGGCCACGTGATGCTACAGAGTCAGCCAAGTTAGTATCAGAGGCAGCCATTGCCGTTAGGTGTCTTGCACGTATCCTCCCAACGTGGATCCAGTACAGGAATGAGAAAGACAATACCCAGTTTAACATCTTCCTTGACCATTTATCCGTAAGTAATGTTATTCATCGCAATTAGTAATATTGTCTTGCTCTGTCCCATACTTTCTAGCTTCCTCCTAATAAGACTCACATTCTTTTTTCAACAGATGAGGTTCAAGTTGGATCCGAAAGATGATGCAACTAAACAAGCATGCACTCATGTTTTTCAGTCTGCTCTGCGACAGTATCGGTACCACCTTAGAAAATCTCACTTTGAAGGCAAGGCTAACAATGAAATCGCCCAAACATCTCCAGTGGAATATATTACAGATGAAGACTGGACAGCCCTCGTTAAACACTGGTCTGATCCAAAGTATCAGGTAGGCTATATGTATTTGATCAGACCACATATTGAACTTGTATTTATGTATGTGCCTTACAAGTGTATCTTCTTCTAGGCTAACTGTTTGAAGAACAAAACCAACCGTTCTAAAGTGAAATTCCAACAGACAACAGGATCTCGTAGCTATATTGCACACTGCGAGGCTCTTGTAAATAGCTGCTACTTCCTTCTTTTTTTTGTGCCTTATTATCGTATCTATATTGACTTGTTCCTAATACAGAGGAAAGCCCGTGCGGACCAAAAAGAACCCGAAACCGAATGCAGTGCAAATCTTCAAGGATTGCCACACCAGCAAGATGAAGGGCATGAGCACACCAGTTCAAGCCGCTGTTGTAAGTCCTTACTCCTCCTGCCTTGAACTGATTGGTACTATGATGTGTTCATTTAACTACTTGGTTTGCAGCCAATGTCAGTTACTCTGTTCACTTTTATTCACAGTTGTCTTAACGTATCATTTCACCTTACATGGTTTAAAAGAGATGAAAGATATTCTTTTGGTCTTGTTCTGTAATCTAGTTGTTATGTTCACGTGCGCACACAATGATAAAATAGCATGTTTGTTTTATATCTGTTTGCCCATGATATGAATGATGTTATACTATGTTCATCCTACTTTAAACCATGTCTCTTTATCCTTAGATGTCAACGAATGTGAGGAAATAGACAATACAGTAGGCATGCTACATGGACATATGTTCCGAAAGTGATTTTATTATGTAGTTGGCACTACAATACATGCTAATGTATTATAGTAGTTCACCAAAATAAGTTATGTATAAACGTTTAAACTACTTTGTTTGTTTTTGTCTCATTAGTAACTTATCTGGTACACTAATCTACAAGTTCAAACTTTCAGGAAGCTATGGAACAAATGATTGAACAGCCACAACCACCTGAAGGTGACGAGGCTACTACAGGCACAATGTCACCTCTTGCTGCAGTGCGTCAGTATCTCTCCACTAACAGTGCAAAAAGCACCTTCCTGCATAATTCTGGGTTGGTTGGCAAGGTAACCTCGTCCAAATCGCCTACTGAAAAAAATCTTCCTGCTAGACAGAGTGATATATCTGTGCTCCAGACACAAGTCCAATCCCTAATGGACGTTGTTTCGGAAACAAGAATAGTGGTTGAGAAATGTCGTCAAGATATGAATGGTTTTGAAACCAGACTATCAGACATTCGCTTCGTTGTTCAAGAGCAATGGCGGAAAAAAGGTGGAGATCGTGTTGCTCCATCAGATTCTACAGCCTGAAACATTAGCACTCAGGTCAAATGATCTGTGCTTCTATACATCTGATGGTGCTTTTATCTGGAAGGACTGTAAACTTTATGCCAACAGGCCTTTTGTTGTATGGTTGGAATTTATTGTTTTGTGATACAACATTTATGATGTTGCCTCAGGCTGCAGTAATTACGAGGCTATTTTTGTATAGTGTTGGTTTATCTTAGTAATGTATTCAGCTGAAAGCTTCGTAGGAGCCCAACATGCCAACATTCGTCGGGCCCATTCCAATTGGGCTAAAAAAGATTACGGGCCGAAATTGGCAGGTAGCCCACTAAAAATATCTGGGCCTAAATCAGCATAAGCTTTCATATTTTTCTGGTAGGCCTTTGCCCATAGTGGGCCTTTAACAGGCCTAAACATAATTTGGGCCCTCAGTAAAAATAGGCCGTTTACAGGTGTAAATATCTCGAGCCCATAAAAAACATGGGCCTTTAATAGACCGAAAGTGAGATTGGGCCCTGGTTCTGCCAAATAACCCACTGGACTTAGCAGGCCGAAATGGTGGCCCATTTACAATGCGGGTCTTTGACAGGCCAAAATTCGGACGGGCCGTAAATGTGCCGACCTAATACACGGGCCTTTAACAGGCCGGAACTTCAGTCGGGCTAGATTATCGTCATTTTTATATGGGCCGTTAATGGGCCGATATGACGTTGGGCCACATATGGCCCATGGTTTACGTCCGGCGTTAACAGGCCGAAAATGACAACAGGCCGAAAGTGGCCCAAAGCTATAGTGGGCCTCTAACAGGCCGAATGTCAGACATGGCCGAATATGACCCAAATCCTTCACGGTCGTTTATGGGCCGAAAGTTTTGATGGCCTGTAAATGGGCCCAAATGAAGCCGGACCTTTAACAGGCCGGATATACACCGGGCCGTAATTCGGCCCAATTACTTAGCGGACTGTTAACGGGCCAGAAGTGACCATGGGCCGCATTGATGACAAGTTTAGGACAGGCCGTTGACGGGCCGATTTGACAGAGAATGTTAGGCCTTTAGCTGGGCCAACCCATTATGGTCTGCAGAATCTTGTGGGCCTTTAGCTGGGCCGGCCCATTGCGGTCCGCAAAATCTTGTGGGCCTTTAGCTGGGCCGGCCCATTATGGTCTGCAGAATCGTGTGGGCCTTTAGTTGGGCCGACCCATTATGGTCTGCTAAATTTTGTGGGCCTTTAGCTGGGCCGACCCATTATGGTCCGCTAAATCTTATGGGCCTTCGGTTGGGCCGGCCCATTTAAACTTTGTGGGCCACTTTTGGGCCGGTCCACGTGTCAACATATCATAGGCCCATCTCGACCGTTGGATGAGTGAAACCTGTGCCAACACGGAGCTGACGCGTGGATCCGTCAGCCAATGAGAATTTTACACGTGGAAAATCGGCATTGGTCGTGGCTGTTAACGGGTTATCGGATCCAAAATCCGACCCCATAGCGTAACGGCGTTCCGTTACGGTGGATGCCACGTGTCGGTCACCCTTGACGAAAGCACTTCTGTGATGTGCGATTTATCGTCATGGAAGTGGACACTTCCGTGATGATAATTTTGGCAATGTCATGGAACACTTCTACAACAGCACTGGTATGACTATCTTGATTCTGTCATAAATTTGTCATGGATGTACAGGCATGACAGAAAACGCGACCTACTGTGACAAACACGTATCATCACAGAAGTGTATTTTTTTGTAGTGCACATGCATGCAACACTGAAATGTACACATGCACGCATGCAACACTCGCACGCCTGCATGCACACAGCACACGACGAAAGACACACGCTCAACCTATACGTGCATGCACCCTTTGTTAAGGACATGGATTGTGACGGGTATTAATCAATCTTTTTTGTGATAAGCAGAACATTGATGTTTGCAGCGGTCTTTATGAATCACAATGTATCGAACGGGCTATCAACGTATATATGAAGATTTTAAAATTCTCTTACATTATATAGTAGGATTATCTACATTAAATAGATGACGTCACAATCAATGAACAATCATCGGTTTATGAAATGCCCGCTTCTGACCGCCCTGGCCCACCAAAAGTTCCTCTGCCGTGCGCTGCCTGCGTTGGGTCACTGACATGCAAGCCATGTACCCAAAGAGCCCACACGTCAGTGGAAGAACGGCGCGGTGTCGTACGTCAGAGTCAAGGACGCCACTCGCTGCACGCCCGGCTGAACAAGCCTCCTTGCCGCATTCGAACGCCTCCATGAATCTCATGTGGAAGCCAAGAAACCCACTCTGGACACACGTCCGTTCATGACCGGGCCGGGATTAAACGCAACGCCGGCGAGCTCCTCCCGTCCGCCGTCTATTTAATCTCCTATTTAAACGAGGCTAGACGCCGGCCAAGAATCGCACACCTCCGCCGCTCCCCTATCTCCACCTTCACCATTTTGTCCACTCTTACAATGGCTTACGAAGAGTAGTAATCCCGCATCCAAGCCGGCTGGGTGGCTCGCCGAGCCCGCCGGTACGAGCTATCCAGCTCGCTGATCCACCTCCCTCCCCTCGCCCGACGGAGCCAGTTGCGGCCCCAAGCTCGCGCGCGGTTCAGCAACTCGCCGCTCCAGGCCAGCTCGACGAGGAGCAGCGCACGGGCATCGTCACTGCCGTCCACGCCGCTGCCTCGTACCGTGCCTCCCGTGTCTGCGACCGCGTCTCCCGTTGCTATGGCCGAGACTCCCATGCCGGTGGCCGCACCATGCAAGCAGAGACAGAAGCTGGGTGCGCGGAGAGCGGCGAGTAGGTGGCCAGCGCCTCCGCGTCCGCCGCCATCATCGAGGAGAAGTAGAACACGGGAGACCGTCGCCGCTTGGGTCCCATGAAGGCCACCGCGGAGGCAACGCCGGTGTACACATCATGTGTCTTGCCGGATCCTTTTGTTGCGAGGACCTTCATCGACCCCGCATGAGCTCCATGGAAACGGAGAAGCCCCCTTCCACCATCATCTTGGGCATCAGCCAACGATATCCGTTAGGCAGTGGGGAAGCGAGCCGTCCTTTCCGCTGAAGTGTATACCTTCGGGGCTCCCGGCAGTCCGGTGATCATGCTGCCGGACATGAGGAACACAAATGGATCGGCGGGCGACCATTTAGGCCAGGTATTATATACCTGTGCTGTCCAGAACTAGCACCGCTTAGTTGATTTGAATGTAATGAAAGCCGTCATGTTTGTATGAAAATCCGGTATTTTATACGAATTCCGTCATTGTTTATATGAAATATCGCCGTGTTTGCATGAATTTCGTCTGGTTGGTTGAGTTGCTATCAGAATGTGTGCGGCTACGGTTGGATGGCGTAATTTGCGGGTCGCCGGTCGGTCTGCGGCCGGCTTGGGCGGCGTGGTGCGATAAAAAAAGCACAGCTCGTGTGAGCTCGTCTCCAACGTGCGCGCTGGAGGATGCATGAGCACCCGAGCCATTCCTCGTTCATCGGTGGCAAAGGCACCGGTGGACGAAAGGGTCGCCAATATTTTGGCTACCCCGGGCAAGATCCAAACAGCCCCTCCCAGCACATTCAAATCCCTCGTTCGCCGTGAAATTTTGTCATGTGTTGTTTTCATGGACTAGCAAGATGCCCATGCATTGTAGGGAACATCAAGATACATTTTTTTTACAAAACACCTATTGTGATTGACCCATGCAGGAGTAATCCCATGTTTGAAAACTAATGATATCTCGAGAATTTTATCAAAAAAAGGTATCTCAAGAATTTCATCGAAAAAATGATATCTCGAGAAAGATGAGAGATAAGGTGAGGAGGAGTGGGGCGTGGTGGTGACTGGTGGTCATACTGGGCGGAGGCATGGGGATGGACGGCGCATTATGTCTAGGTTTGTATCTCTCTCTCACACACCCACGTAGGTGGGGGACGTACACGAAGAGAAGAGGTGCACGTACGGCGCACGTACTCCCATCTCTTTCCCAACCACACCCGCGCGGGTACACGGTGGAGCTCATTTCTGTATGAAAAGGCAGCCCACGTGGTAATTTGACACGTGTACTGGTTGTCCACTTGATGGAGGATCGTGTATCATGGGTGAACAAACAAATTGTGACTTGACGCGTTATGTTAAAAAAGAGGCAAACCATGTGGGGCCTACCTTAGAGGCAAGGCTCTATACACTAGAGATGCTCTGTACGTATTACTTTTGATGTGTCTCGTCAACTCGTAGAACGAGGAGAAGCTTGCTTAGTACGCCGTCTCCCCCGCCCACGGGCACGGTGGCTCGCAGGATGAGGTGAACCTTGCTTACTACGCCTTACGCCCGCTCCCTCGCCCACGCGCGCGGTGGCTTGTAGGGCGAGGAGAAAATTTTACTACTCCCTCCATTTACTCCTCGTCCCTACCTTGGTTAGAGAGATTATCATATTGTTTGAAATATAGTATGTCTTTTAGTAGTAGGAGTAGCACAGTGGTACATAGGAGTAGTACTACAGCAATTTCCTTGGAGTTCGTGGTGTAGCAAGCTACCCTAGGCTATGTTACTACTCCCTCCTTTCTGGTTTATGGCTGAATTTCAAAATCTCTCCAACCAATGTAGACGGTGAGTGGTGGAATTAATTCCGTAGTTTGCACAAGTAATTAGTACGCTCGTTTTTCTCAAGAAGTTATGTTTACCGAGGCATTAATTAGAACGAATGCATGCATGACCACTAAAATTTCCATGAACTTCTACATGCATTGGTGAGTTTTCTCTTGACACTGCTTGCATCGGGTGATTTAACGCACCTCGAAATCCAAACGTGTGATGGTACTACTACTAGTAATAGAATTGAGACTTATAAAACGGAAAAATGAATTTTTCTAGATGAGCCCGATAAACCGGAAAGGAGGGAGTAGTAAGTAGTACTACCTCCATAGTGGGTACGTCAAGGTTGTTAAAATCGTGATTCTGTTGTACGATTCTACGACTTTACGATCCAAACTAACCCCTTTAATTCTACGATTTTGCTTCATAGAATCTACGTTTCTACGATCCTAATATTGAAGATTCTATGATTTGCGATCCTACCATCAGAGCTCTGATACGTCTCCAACGTATCTATAATTTTTGATTGTTCCATGCTATTATATTATCTGTTTTCGATGTTTAATGGGCTTTATTATGCACTTTCATATTATTTTTGGGACTAACCTATTAACCGAAGGCCCAGTGCAAATTGCTGTTTTTTTTGGCTATTTCAGTGTTTCGCAGAAAAGGAATACCAAACAGAATCCAAATGAAATGAAACCTTCGCGAGGATCGTTTTTGGAACAAACGCAATCTAGGAGACTTGGAGTGGACGTCAAGGAAGCAACGAGACGGCCACGAGGCAGGGAGGCGCCCGGGGGGGTAGGCGCGCCCCCCACCCTCGTGGGCCCCTCGTAGCTCCAGCGACCTACTTCTTTCGCCTATATATACTCTTATACCCTGGAAACATCGAGGGGAGCCATGAAACACTTTTTCCACCGCCGCAACCTTCTGTACCCGTGAGATCCCATCTTGGGGACTTTTCCGGCACTCCGCCAGAGGGGGAATCGATCACGGAGGGCCTCTACATCAACACCATGGCCTCTCCGATGATGTGTGAGTAGTTTACCACAGACCTTCGGGTCCATAGTTATTAGCTAGATGGCTTCTTCTCTCTCTCTTTGGATCTCAATACAAAGTTCTCCTCGATTCTCTTGGAGATCTATTCGATGTAATACTTTTTGCGGTGTGTTTGTCGAGATCCGATGAATTGTGGGTTTATGATCAAGATTATCTATGAACAATATTTGATTCTTCTCTGAATTCTTATATGCATGATTTGATATCTTTGCAAGTCTCTTCGAATTATCAGTTTGGTTTGGCCTACTAGATTGATCTGTCCTGCAATGGGAGAAGTGCTTAGCTTTGGGTTCAATCTTGCGGTGTCCTTTCCCAGTGACAGCAGGGGCAGCAAGGCACGTATTGTATTGTTGCCATCGAGGATAAAAAGATGGGGTTTATATCATATTGCTTGAGTTTATCCCTCTACATCATGTCATCTTGCCTAATGCGTTACTCTATTCTTATGAAGTTAATACTCTAGATGCATGCTGGATAGCGGTCGATGTGTGGAGTAATAGTAGTAGATGCAGAATCGTTTCGGTCCACTTGTCACGGACGTGATGCCTATATACATGATCATGCCTAGATATTCTCATAACTATGTGCTTTTCTATCAATTGCTCGACAGTAATTTGTTCACCCACCGTAAATTATGCTATCTTGAGAGAAGCCACTAAACCTATGGCCCCCGGGTCTATCTTCCATCATATTAATCTCCCGCCAACGTGCTATTTCTGTCACCGTTTATTTTGCAATCTTTACTTTTCAATCTATACAACAAAAATACCAAAAATATTTATCTTATTATCTTTATTAGATCTCACTTTCGCAAGTGGCCGTGAAGGGATTGACAACCCCTTTATCGCGTTGGTTGCAAGGTTCTTGATTGTTTGTGCAGGTACTAGGAATTTGCGTGTAGTCTCCTACTGGATTGATACCTTGGTTCTCAAAAATTGAGGGAAATACTTAAGCTACTTTGCTGCATCACCCTTTCCTCTTCAAGGGAAAACCAACGCATGCTCAAGAGGTAGCAAGAAGGATTTCTGGCGCCGTTGCCGGGGAGATCTGCGCACAAGTCAAGACATACCAAGTACCCATTACAAACTCTTATCCCTCGCATTACATTATTTGCCATTTGCCTCTCGTTTTCTTCTCCCACACTTCACCCTTGCCGTTTTATTTGCCCTTTTTCCGTTCGTCTCTTTTTGCTTGCTTCTTGTTTGCTTGTGTGTTGGATTGATTGTTTGTCATGATGGCTCAAGACAATACTAAATTGTATGACTTTTCCAATACCAACAACAATGATTTTATTAGCACTCTGATTGCTCCTATTACCGATGTTGAATCTTGTGAGATTAATGCTGCTTTGTTGAATCTTGTCATGAAAGATCAATTCTCTGGCCTTCCTAGTGAAGATGCCGCTACTCATCTAAACAACTTTGTTGATTTGTGCGATTTGCGAAAGAAGAAAGATGTGGATAATGGTATTGTTAAATTGAAGCTATTTCCGTTTTCACTTAGAGATCGTGCTAAAACTTGGTTTTCTTCTTTGCCTACAAATAGTATTGATTCATGGAATAAGTGCAAAGATGCTTTTATCTCTAAGTATTTTCCTCCCGCTAAGATCATCTCTCTTAGAAACGATATCATGAATTTTAAGCAACTTGATCATGAGCATGTTGCACAAGCTTGGGTGAGGATGAAATTAATGATACGTAATTGCCCTACACATGGTTTGAATTTATGGATGATTATACAAATTTTTTATGCCGGATTGAATTTTGCTTCTAGAAATCTTTTAGATTCGGCCGCGGGAGGCACTTTTATGGAAATCACTTTAGGAGAAGCTACTAAAATCCTAGATAATATTATGGTTAATTATTCTCAATGGCACACCGGAAGATCTACTAGTAAAAAGGTTCATGCGATTGAAGAGATTAATGTTTTGAGTGGAAAGATGGATGAACTTATGAAATTGGTTGCTAATAAGAGTGTTTCTTCTGATCCTAATGATATGCCTTTGTCCACTTTGATTGAGAATAATAATGAATCTATGTGTGTGAATTTTTTTGGTAGGAACAATTTTGGTAACAACGCATATAGAGGAAACTTTAATTCTAGGCCATTCCCTAGTAATTCCTCTAATAATTATGGTAATTCCTACAACAAATCTTATGGAAATTTTAATAAGATTCCCTCTCATTTTGAGAATAGTGTTAAAGAATTTATGAATTCGCAAAAGAATTTCAATGCTTTGCTTGAAGAAAAATTGCCTAAGATTGATGAGTTGGCTGGGAACGTGGATAGAATTTCTCTTGATGTTGATTCTTTGAAACTTAGATCTATCCCACCTAAGCATGATATCAATGAGTCTCTCAAAGCCATGATAATTTCCATTGATGAGTGTAAAGAAAGAACCGCTAGGATGCATGCTAAAAAAGATTGCTTTGTGAAAGTGTGTTCTTCCAGTTTTCATGATAATAATGATGAAGATCTAAAAGTGATTGATTTGTCTCCTATAAAATCTTTGTTTTCTAGTGTGAATCTTGATAATGATGGGACTGGAGATGAGTCAACTTTAGTTAAAAGGCGTCCCAATGATTCAGAGTTTTTAGATCTTGATGCAAAAATTGGTAAAAGTGGCATTGAAGAGGTCAAAACTTTACATAGCAAAGAACCCACTATTTTGGATTTCAAGGAATTTAATGATGATAATTGCTCTTTGATAGATTGTATTTCCTTGTTGCAATCCGTGTTAAATTCTCCTCATGCCTATAGTCAAAATAAAGCTTTTACCAAACATATCGTTCATGCTTTAATGCAATCTTATGAAGAAAAATTTGAATTAGAAGTCTCTATCCCTAGAAAACTTTATGATGAGTGGGAACCTACTATTAAAATTAAGATTAAAGATCATGAATGCTATGCTTTGTGTGATTTGGGTGCTATTGTTTCCATGATTCCAAAAACTTTGTGTGATGTGTTAGGTTTCCGTGAATTTGATGATTGTTCTTTAAACTTGCATCCTGCGGATTCCACCATTAAGAAACCTATGGGAAGCATTAATGATGTTCTTATTGTTGCAAATAGGAATTATGTGCCCATAGATTTCATTGTTCTTGATATAGATTGCAATCCTACATGTCCTATTATTCTTGGTAAACCTTTCCTTAGAACGATTGGTGCAATTATTGATATGAAAGAAGGAAATATTAGATTCCAATTTCCGTTAAGGAAGGGCATGGAGCACTTTCCTAGGAATAAAATTAAATTACCTTATGAATCTATTATGAGAGCCACTTATGGATTGCATACCAAAGATGACAATACCTAGATCTATTCTTGTTTTTATGCCTAGCTAGGGGCGTTAAACGATAGCGCTTGTTGGGAGGCAAGCCAATTTTATTTTTGTTCCTTGCTTTTTGTTCCTGTTTAGTAAAAAATAATTCATCTAGATTCTGGTTACATGTGGTTTTATGTTTTAATTAGTGTTTGTGGCAAATAAAACCTATAGGATCTTCTTGGATGATAATTATTTGATCTTGCTGAAAAAGACAGAAACTTTCTGCTCACGAAAACAATTGTTAAAAATCACCAAAACTGATAAAATAATGATTCCAATTGCAGTAGATCAATAATAAAATTATCTAGGTCGTCCTATTTCGGTAGATTTTTCTGAGTTATATAAGTTTGCGTTTGATACAGATTACTACAGACTGTTCTGTTTTTGACAGATTCTGTTTTTCGTGTGTTGTTTGCTTATTTTGATGAATCTATGGCTAGTATCGGGGGGTATGAACCATACAGAAGTTGAATACAGTTGGTTTAACACCAATAAAAATAAACAATGAGTTCATTACAGTACCTTAAAGTGGTGGTTTGTTTTATTTCGCTAACGGAGCTCATGAGATTTTCTGTTGAGTTTTGTGTTGTGAAGTTTTCAAGTTTTGGGTAAAGATTTGATGGATTATGGAACAAGGAGTGGCAAGAGCCTAAGCTTGGGGATGCCCAAGGCACCCCAAGGTAAAATTCAAGGACAACCAAAAGCCTAAGCTTGGGGATGCCCCGGAAGGCATCCCCTCTTTCGCCTTCGTCTATCGGTAACTTTACTTGAGGCTATATTTTTATTAACCACATGATATGTGTTTTGCTTGGAGCGTCTTGTATTATTTGAGTCTTTTATTTTTAGTTTACCACAATCATCCTTGCTGTACACACCTTTTGGGAGAGACACACATGAATCGGAATTTATTAGAATACTGTATGTGCTTCACTTATATCTTTTGAGCTAGATAATTTTGCTCTAGTGCTTCGCTTATATCTTCTTAGAGCACGGTGGTGGTTTTATTTTATAGAAATTATTGATCTCTCATGCTTCACTTATATTATTTTGAGAGTCTTTTAGAACAACATGGTAATTTGCTTTGGTTAAAAAAATTGTCCTAATATGATGAGCATCCAAGATAGGTATAATAAAAACTATCATATAAAGTGCATTGAATACTATGAGAAGTTTGATTCTTTATGATTGTTTTGAGATATGATGATGGTGATATTAGAGTCATGCTAGTTGAGTAGTTGTGAATTTGAGAAATACTTGTGTTAAAATTTGTGATTCCCGTAGCATGCACGTATGGTGAACCGTTATGTGATGAAGACGGAGCATGATTTATTTACTGATTGTCTTCCTTATGAGTGGCGGTCGGGGATGAGCGATGGTATTTTCCTACCAATCTATCCCCCTAGGAGCATGCGCGTAGTAATTCGTTTCGATAACTAATAGATTTTTGCAATAAGTATGTGAGTTCTTTATGACTAATGTTGAGTCCATGGAGTATACGCACTCTCACCCTTCCACCATTGCTAGCCTCTCTAATACCACGCACCTTTCGTGGGTATCATACACCCACCATATACTTTCCTCAAAACAGCCACCATACCTACCTATTATGGCATTTCCATAGCCATTCTGAGATATATTGCCATGCAACTTTCCACCGTTCCGTTTATTATGACACACTCCATCATTGTCATATTGCCTTGCATGATCATGTAGTTGACATCCTATTTGTGGCAAAGCCACCGTTCATGATTTTCATACATGTCACTCTTGATTCATAGCACACCCCGGTACACCACCGGAGGCATTCACATAGAGTCATATTTTGTTCTAAGTATTGAGTTGTAATTTTTGAGTTGTAAGTAAATAAAAGTGTGATGATCATCATTATTAGAGCATTGTCCCAAGTGAGGAAAGGATGATGGAGACTATGATTCCCCCACAAGCCGGGATGAGACTCCGGATGAAAAACAAAGAGGCCATAAAAAAGAGAAAGGCCCAAACAAAAAAATGAGAGAAAAAGAGAGAAGGGAAAATGTTACTATCCTTTTACCACACTTGTGCTTCAAAGTAGCACCGTGATTTTCATGATAGAAAGTCTCCTCTGTTGTCACTTTCATATACTAGTGGGAATTTTACATTATAGAACTTGGCTTGTATATTCCAATGATGGGCTTCCACAAAATGCCCTAGGTCTTCGTGAGCAAGCGAGTTGGATGCACACCCACTTAGTTTTTTTTGTTGAGCTTTCATACACTTATAGCTCTAGTGCATCCGTTGAATGGCAATCCCTACTCACTCATATTGATATCTATTGATGGGCATCTCCATAGCCCGTTGATATGCCTAGTTGATGTGAGACTATCTGTCGGAGTAAATGGCCACGGGTAGCCTAACCGACTGCCCCTGGTTCTTCTGAAAAAATTATCAGGCCTTCGGGCCTCCAAGCACTCTAAGCATTGGGCCGCCTTCCCTGGCCGGTTACTTCTGAAGTCGACTCCCGGAAGGCGACCCAGCCTCAGCAACCCCTCCCCGGGACGACTACGGGGTAGCCGACTCCAAGAAGCCGGCCAAGAAGAACGCCGACTCCAAGAAGCCGGCCGAGACCACAACCACCAAAGCTGCACCCACATAACGGTGAAAAGACGGGGTGTGGCCACAGTGCGGCCCACTACCCGCGAGGCCCGAGGCAGGCATGGCCACAGGAGGCCGTACGGGATGACCGTCTCCTGTTCGGCTCGGCACTGTAGCCATGCCAGCCTCAACGTCATCCACGACTGACTTCTGTACGGCCCGCAGGCGGCGGGCCCCTTCCGCCAGAGAGAGGCGCGGAGGCGGCCCGGCCTCCCCCAGTCGGCCGAGGGTGTAGCCGGCCCCCAGAAGCCGGCTACCCCCCTTCCTCAAAGCAGGAGCCCCGTTAAGGAGACAAGACGAGGTGAGGCTACAATGAGAGCCCTCGAGGCGGCACACTGTAGCCACGCTTACCTCGACGAAGCCCTCTTCATCAGAGGCGAGGCTACAGTAAGCAGCCGCCGACAAGACCCTAGGCGGTGGGGCCGGCCTGTCGACCAAGAAGCCGGCGGGACCCACCAGTCGGCGGGACCCAACAGCCGGCGGAGAAGCCGGCGAGCGTAGACACTGACGGCTGGGACCAGTGCCCAGCCGGATTACCATTGTACCCCCAGGGGGTAGGCCTATATAAACCCCCCGGAGCACCCATGCAAAGGGTTAGCTTCTGAACACAGCACACACACCATAGAGAGAGAGAGAAGCAAGAGCTAGCCTTGTTCTTCTTCTCCCATGAACCCAACAGCTCTAGGAGCGATTGTAGCTACCTTTCCTTGATCTAGTGATCATGCGGAGACCCCGCAGAGCAGGACTAGGGGTGTTATCTCCGCCGGCGTGCATGTCTTCGCCTCATCCCGTTTCCAGGCACCGGCGACGTCTTATTGGTACCCACAATGATAAGCCATCCGTTGGCATATGTCGCACCAACCACCCGACATTTGGCGCCCACCGTGGGGCCAGGTGCACCGTCGTCCGGAGACCTGTTCTGGACGAGAACCCTCTTCCTCCCCCGCGAGCGCAACCAGCCTACTGCGCCCGATGGCGTTTGCCTCGACGCGCGGCAAGGCGTCGACGACGCCTGCGCAGCGAGCTGCCTCGCAGATCTGCTCGGCGAGACTCGCATCTCCGACGAGCCTGCGTCCGACGCAGGCACCGACTACCCCGAGAACCGCCTCGTCAGCCTCCTCGACCAGCTTCACGTCTCCAGCGAGCCTGCTGCAGACATGGAGTCGGTCGGCTCCATCGACCCGATGCTCATCGACTCCGACACAGCATCGCTTGACGCCTACCCCTCCGACGTGGTGGTCTTCGACGACACCCTCCCTCGAGCTGACAGCGGCAGCAGCGCTGTCACCGAAGTGCTGGTCATCAGCCACGTCGCCAACTCGGGCGAGAATGCGCACGACGCCCTGCAAGCGGCAATGCACGACCTCTCCGTCCCCATCCCGGCCGACGCCGACGCCGAGACCCTGGAGGCACGCCGCCTTGCCCTCATCACGGAGGGCCAGAAGATAGCCTCCATGAGACGCCTCACCGAGGCCCACCAGCGCCAAGTCGACCGCGCCGCCTTCGGTACGCCGATGCCTAGCGGCCCGAGCCGAGCCGGCTTCGTCCAGAAGCGCGGCGCGGCCGTCGCCAGCATGCTGGGGGCAGATCGCCCCGTCTACGCCACCCCGCTCGAGAATCTGCGAGCCGCTCAGGCGGCTGCAGAAGAGCTCGATGGGCTGGGAGCCGATGAGCTCCCCTACATGGCAAGACGGATCCAGGAGCTGATCGACGCGGCTGCAGAACGGCACGAAGCCGGCGCCCGTGCTGATAGTCATCCCCCGCGCCGGGAGCACGCCGCGACGTCCCGCTCGCCGACTGCGAGCGGCGTGCGCCAGAAGAAAGACAAGGAGCCAGCTGCCAGCCGCAGCCGGACTCGCATTACCATCGAGCGCGACGCGGAAGGCCGCCCTCGAGCGGTTGAACACCAAGGAAATCTGCCTCCTCCCCCGCCTCGAAGAGAAAGACGCCTCACTCCGCCGCCTATCACACACCCGACTCTTGGCGACCGACTCGGCCGCCGAGAAGGAGTCGGCGAGAACGACGCCCGCCACAGGATCGACCGCCTTGCTCGATCCTTGGCGTTAGAAGAAGAAGACGATGTCGGCCCGCCATGCTTTGGCCCCCGCATCCGCGACGAGCCCTTCCCCAAAGGGTTCTCGCTCCCCAGAGACACGCCCAAGTACAACGGCTCGGTGAAGCCGGAAGATTGGCTCATCGACTACTCCACGGCCGTCAGCATAGCCAACGGCAATCGGCGCGTCGCCGTGAAGTATGTCCCCCTCATGCTGCAAGGCACGACGCGCACATTGCTCAACAGCCTCAAGCCCTACAGCATCAACAGCTGGCTGGACTTCACCGAAGTCTTCGTCCGCAACTTCACCAGCACCTACAAGCGGCCTCCCAAGCCTCGCCAGCTCTCCCTCTGCGTCCAATGGCCCAACGAGTCGACCCGCGACTACCTCACGCGATGGGCCGAGCTCCGCAACTCCTGCGAGGGGGTGCACGAGGTCCAGGCCATCGAGTACTTCACCGCCGGGTGCCGAGAGGGCACCCTCCTCAAGCACCGACTCCTCTGCGACGAGCCGGCTACCCTCGATGAGTTGCTGGTCATCGCGGACAAGTACGCCACAGCTGACTCCTCAATGAAAACGGAGCTCCGAGTGGACGCCTCGGGGAAAGTGATTGCTCCGGCTCCTAAGACGCCGGCTGGCGACCCTAATCGGCGCCCCTACCAGAATGACCACAAGCGCAAGGCCCCCATGCCGACTTCCTCCAGTCGGCAGGTGGCCACAGTAGAAGACGAGCAGCCCGAAGAACGGCCCGCTCCCAAGAAGAAGGGTGGAAGGCCGGCTTGGCAGCCGTCTTTCTCCTACGAACAAGCTCTCGACGCCCCCTGCAAGTTCCAAAGCGGCGCGAAGCCGTCCAACCACACAACCCGGAAATGCCACTGGCTCACCCGCATCACCAAGGGCGAGGGGATGTTGCCGCCTCCGCCTCCCGGCCCGCCGCCTCCAGCCCCCCAGCAGCCGGCGGCTCGGCCGGCAGTCAGCGCTATCCAAGACGAATTTCCCGAAGAGCATGCCGCCTACGTCGTCTTCACCAGTCAAGCCGACGACAAGCGCAGCCGACGCCGACAGCATCAAGAAGTGAATGCAGTCGCCACTAACACTCCCGAGTTCATGCACTAGTCAGAAAAACCAATCAGCTGGAGCCAGGCCGACCACCCAGAGGTAATGCCTTCGCCTGGCTCCTATGCAATGGTCTTGGATGTCACCCTCGCGACGGAGAGGCGAGCTGCCAGATTTTCCCGCGTCCTGATAGACGGCGGAAGCAGTATCAACATACTGTACCGCGATACCATGGAGAAGCTGAACGTCAAAGCGAAGCAGCTCATGCCGAGCCGCACTGTCTTCCATGGTATCGTCCCTGGCCTGTCTTGCTCCCCAATCGGCAAGATCAAAATGGATGTTCTCTTCGGAGACAAAGATCATTTTCGCTGAGAAGCAATATGGTTCGAGGTAGTGGATTTGGAGAGCCCCTATCATGCACTGCTCGGCCGACCAGCCCTGGCCAAGTTCATGGCTGTGCCCCACTACGCCTACCTGAAGATGAAGATGCCGAGCTCGAAGGGGGTCATCACGGTAGCCGGCGACTACAAGAAGTCCATCGATTGCGCCATGGCCAGTAGCCGGCTGGCCGAGTCCCTCGTAGTGGCAGAAGAGAAGAAGATGTTGGAACGGGTTGTGGCCATGGCCGGCAAGCAGCCGGCCTTGTCCCCCAACCCCAAGGATTGTGATGTGCAGGGCTCCTTCCAGCCTGCCAAAGAGACGAAGAAGATACCTCTGGACCCGGAGAACCCGGAGAGGTTCGCTGTCATTGGGGCAAACTTGGACAGTAAATAGGAAGGCGAGCTCGTCGATTTCCTCCGTGAGAATCGAGACATCTTTGAATGGTCCCCAAAGGACATGCCGGGTGTCCCGAATGATTTCGCCGAGCACAAATTACATGTCCGAGCTGATGCGAAGCCGGTCAAGCAGCCCCTCCGCCGACTGTCAGAAGAGAAGCGAAGAATTGTGGGAGAAGAGATAGCCTGGCTCCTTGCCGCTGGCTTTATCATGGAAGTGTTCTTTCGAGAGTGGCTTGCCAACCCAGTTCTGGTTCTGAAGAAGAATAACAAGTGGCGTATGTGTATAGACTACACCAGTCTGAACAAGGCCTGCCCAAAGGATCCGTTCGCTCTGCCACGGATTGACTAAGTGATAGACTCCACAGCCGGATGCGAGCTGTTAAGTTTTTTGGATGCGTACTCAGGGTACCATCAGATCAAGTTGGACCCAGCTGACCGCCTGAAGACTGCCTTCATCACACCCTTTGGAGCTTTCTGCTAGCTAACTATGACATTCGGCTTGAGGAATGCCGGTGCCACTTTTCAGCGTTGCATGCAGAAATGCCTCTTGAAACAACTCGGCAGAAATGCCCACGTCTATGTAGACGACAGTGTGGTGAAGACAGACAACCGCGGTACCTTGCTGGAAGACCTGAAAGAAACGTTCGCCAACTTGCGCCGATTCCAAATCAAGCTCAACCCCGAGAAGTGCGTGTTCGGAGTGCCAGCCGGCCAGCTGCTGGGCTTCCTGGTCTCCGAACGCGGCATCGAATGCAACCCTGTCAAGATCAAGGCCATCGAGAGGATGGGGATTCCCACCAAACTGCGAGATGTAGAGAAATTCACTGGCTGCTTAGCCTCCCTGAATCGTTTTATCAGCCGACTAGGAGAGAAGGCTCTCCCCCTGTACCGACTCATGAAGAAGTCCACTCACTTCGAGTGGAACGACCAAGCCGACCAAGCCTTCCATGAGTTGAAGAAAATGTTGACCACTCCGCCTGTCCTAGCGGCGCCGACTGAGAAGGAGCCCATGCTCCTCTACATCGCCGCGACTAGCCGAGTCGTCAGCACTGTTGTTGTGGTCCAGCGCCCGGAGGAAGGCCGAGCCCAGCTAGTCCAGAGGCCGGTGTACTATCTCAGCAAAGTGCTATCCGGCTCAAAGCAAAACTACCCGCACTACCAGAAGATGTGCTATGGGGTGTACTTCGCTGCCAAGAAACTGAAGCCCTACTTCCAAGAGCACCCCATCACGGTCATATGCACTGCCCCGCTCGCCGAGATCATAGGCAGCCGGGATGCATCCGGCCGGGTGGCAAAATGGGCCATTGCATTGGCGCCCTACACAATCTTCTACCAACCCCGCACCGCCATCAAGTCGCAAGCATTGGCCGACTTCCTTGTCGACATGGCCGAGACCCAGTACCTACCGCCGGCTCCCGACTCTACCCATTGGCGGATGCACTTTGACGGGTCCAAGATGCGCACCGGCTTGGGAGCCGGCATCGTCCTCACCTCTCCCAAAGGCGACAAACTCAAGTACACGCTGCAGATCCACTTCGCCGCCTCCAACAACGTGGCCGAGTACGAGGCGCTCGTACACGGGCTCCGGCTAGCCAAAGAGCTTGGCATACGCCAGATCCTGTGCTACGGCGACTCAGACATGGTGGTCCAGCAATCGTCTAGCGACTGGGACGCCAAGGACGCGAACATGGCGAGTTATCGATTCCTCGTCCAGCAGATCAGCGGATACTTCGAGGGGTGCGAGTTCCTCCACGTGCCAAGGGCCGACAACGACCAAGCAGATGCCCTAGCACGGATCGGCTCCACCCGACAAGCCATACCGACTGGTGTCTCCCTCCAGCGCCTCCTCAAGCCGTCCATCAAGCCGTCTCCAGAGTCGGATTCCATCTTCGTACTACCTGCGCCAGATACAGCCGGATCCGACTGGAGAAACCCCGCAGGCGGCACGGGGACTTCGACAACTGGCCCGGGGACTGCCGTAGTCGCACCCGGCCTGGGGACTTCAGAACCCGGCACGGGGACTGCAGCAGTCGGCCCGGGGACTACAACGACACAAGAAGCAGTGGCCGACTCACCCAACCCACCCACCCGAGTCATGGTGGCTACATTAACAGAAGAAGAAGTCACAGCTCCCTCATGGGCCCAGCCCATCCTCAAGTTCCTAGTCGGCAGAGAGCTGCCGGCTGATGAGATCTCAGCAGGACTAGTGCAACGACGAGCCACAACATATACAATAATCAACAGAGAGCTTGTGAAGCGCAGCATCACTGGAGTCTTCCAGCTTTGTGTCGAGGCAGAAAAAGGAGTGGCAATCCTCAAAGACATCCACCAAGGCGAGTGCGGCCACCACGCAGCCTCAAGATCACTTGTGGCCAAGGCTTTCCGCCATGGCTTCTTCTGTCCGACTGCCTTGGAGAATGCTAAAGAAATAGTCAAGAGCTGCAGAGGATGCCAAGTTTTTAGTTCCAAGCAACACCTGCCGGCTTCTGCACTCAAGACCATTCCCCTCACCTGGCCTTTTGCCGTCTGGGGACTGGACATGGTGGGCCCCTTCAAGACAGCCCGCGGCGGCTTGACGCATCTACTTGTCGCTGTGGACAAGTTCACAAAGTGGATCGAAGCAAAGCCGATCAAAAAGCTGAACGGGCCGACTGCCGTGACATTCATCACCGACATCACTACTCGGTACGGCGTGCCGCACAACATCATCACCGACAACGGCACGAACTTCGCCAAAGGAGCACTGGCACGTTTCTACGTGACGCAGGGCATCCGACTGGACTTAGCGTCCGTTGCCCACCCGTAGACAAACGGCCAGGTCGAGCGAGCAAATGGACTCATCCTCTCCGGCATCAAGCCCCGACTGGTTGTACCACTGGAGCGATCGGCCGGCTGCTGGCTCGAAGAGCTGCCGGCTGTCCTCTGGAGCCTGCGCACTACACCCAACAAGTCAACCGGCTTCACTCCATTTTTCCTCGTGCACGGTGCCGAGGCTGTCATCCCAACAGACATCGAGTTCGACTCGCCTCGGATCACCATGTACACGGAGGAGGAGGCCAAAGAAGCAAGAGAAGACGGCGTGGACCTACTGGAAGAAGGCCGGCTGCTAGCACTCAGCCGGTCCGCCATCTACCAGCAAGGGCTGCGCCGCTACTACAACCGCAAGGTCAAGCCAAGATCCTTCCAAGAGGGCGACCTTGTGCTCCTACTGATCCAGCGAACAGCCGGCCAGCACAAGCTCTCGGCCCCCTGGGAAGGCCCCTTCGTCGTCAGCAAGGCACTCGGCAACGACTCCTACTACTTGATCGACGCGCAAAAACCAAGAGCACGCAAGAGAGACGACTCCGGCAAGGAGTCGGAGCGACCATGGAACGCAAACCTCCTGAGACGATTTTACAGTTGAAAGCAGTATGTATCATGCTACCCTTTTTTGTATTAAGTACAAACCAACAGGCCCCCCGAGCAGTACTCGGGGACTGCCCTTGTTTATCTATGCATGACAAGTGTCATATCCATGAATGTATTATTACATTTTGAATTCTTGTCTGGCACCGGGTTCGACTAGTCGGCCCGGGGACTGGCCGCCTTGCGCTATATTGAAAGTTCTACCTAAAGTCGGAAAAGTAGTGTGCCGGCTCCCGAGTCCCCTCTTGTTGAAAGTCGCAGCTCGAAGAACCGACTGTCCGACTAGCAAGAGGCAAGGCAGAAAGGACACCCACACGAAAAATGGCTAAGGAACAATGAACCTATATAGCAAAGAGACGGCCTCCAAACATGCCTGCCGGCTGCCAGAACAGCCGGCCGGCCGGCTTCCTAAACACTTAGCTTTAGTCCAGCAAAGCTAAAGTACTCCTCCCCCCCAATTGGCCAAGCACTCCTCCAGCTACAGATTGCAGAGCAACTGTCGGACTGGGGAGGCGGCAACCAAGGGAGGGCGGCAAAGGAAACAGCAGAAGGACAAAAAGCAAAAGTACAAGGAAAGGCCAAATGCATAAGTTATATATACACATAAAGCCCCCAACAGGCTGGCAACAGACATAAGTTCGAATACACCCAGTGGGTGGAATTGTGCAGACTTAACCAAACATTGTTCCTAAAGTAACAAGACAGGAAAACAAAAGATAGCAGACTAGGGCGCGGCGCGGAGGCCGAGCTGGTCGGTGGAGACGGCCCCGCTGGCTGAAGGAGTGGCCGCCTAGCGGGTCTCGGCTTGACCACCACCAGCGGCAGGCGACGCACTCGCTCGCGACGTAGTGCTGGAGGTACGGTCAGGCTGAGGCTGGCCGGCTGCCCCACCAGCCGGCTCGGCGTCTTCACCCTCCTCCTCCTCCTCTTCACCCTCGTCGCTGGAGTCGATCTCCTCCGCCGAGTCCTCACCATCCGCCGGGTTCAGCCCGAACCACTCCTCCGGCTGGGCGACACCGTTGTCATCTACCTCGGGGGCGAAGACGCTGGTGTCGGTGTAATCGGCGATCGCCGAAGCCCGCCGGATGATAGCCGGCCGCGCCGGCTCCAGCTCTGTGTCGGCTTGCTGCCGCCAGGTAGCCAGCTGATCCAGGCTCAAGCCGGGATACCAGGCCTTGACGAACTCCAGCGCCCGCCTGGCGCCGGAGCGAGCCGCCGAGGCCTTCCAAGCCTCGAAGCGGCCGACTGCCACCTCCAGCCAGTCGGCAGTCCGACTGGGGGTGCGAGGAACCACTTGGCCGGGCCAGAGGGCGGCCAAGACTTGCGCCCCGGCACGCTGAAGCCGACGGAGCAGTCGGTGAGGCGGCTGGATGCGGGCCTGGATCGCCAGGAGCTGCTCCTCCAGCGAGCGGCCGGCGGTTGGCGAGATCTCAAAGCCAGCCTGCCTTCGCGCTTGGCGACGGGCCTCGATGGTCTGGTTGGTGACAGTAGAATAGCCAGGGAAATATTCTGCGCAAGAAAGAAGAAGAAAAGGAGAAAAGAGCACCAAATTAGAAAAAGAGCCAAAATGGCAGATGGCAAGAAAGGACGAAGAGGTAGGCGGCTTACCGTCAACCAGATCTTCGATCTGGCCATAGCCAGAGACCAGAGTCTGCCTGGCCTCACCCCAGCCAGCCGCCTCCGTCTCATACTCGGCCTGGAGGGCGGCTTCGCGGTCCTGCACCACCTTCAGGGCTGCCTTGTGGCCTTCCTCCTGGTCGGCCAGCTTCTTGACCAGGCGGTCGCGCTCCTGCACCAAGGCGGCAAGCTCGGCATCCTTGGCACGAAGGGCAGTCTGAGACTCTCCCAGCTGTGCCCTCAGACTGGCGTTGGCTACTGCAGGGACGGCAGAAAAAGAAAGAACAGTAAGAAGAAGTCGTCAAGGAAGATCCGACCCGACTGCTCAGCAGTCGGCCCAAATCTCGGGGACTACACCAAGTGGGTGCGCTGACGCGCCCCCACATGAGATAAAGAACAAAGCACGTACCTCGGCTCTCAGTAAGGTCGGCGGTCTTCTGAGTCAGCTCCCGAGCCTGGGAGTTGAAGGCGGCCGCTCGAAGGTTGTGGTAGTCCTGCAAGATGGACAGAAGACCGAAGTAAGAACAAAAATAGCAAAGGTAAATCCACCACGAAGTTCCAAGCCGCCTGCTCAGCAGCCGACTCGGAACTCGGGGACTACACCCAGTGGGTGCGCTGACGCGCCCCCACGGAAAAAATCAAGATCAAGAAGAAATCAAGATCAAGAAGAAGCAAGATGGGAATACTAACCCGGATGGCCGCCCGCATCGCGAGGAACTCATCGGTGAACTGCCTCAGCGCCGCAGCTTGGCCCTGGAGCCGGGTTCGGACGTCTTGTGCAGCCACGTTCACCACGGCCGTCCCTCCGCCTGGCGTCCACCCCGAGGTAGCGTTGGCCGCCTCCGCATCCCGGGCCGACGAGCTGGAGCCCACGGCCGGCTGCGGCTCCGACGCGGCCTTCTGTGGCTCCGACGCGGCCTTCCCAGCGCGCCGGCTCGACGGAATTCGGACCGCCATCTCAGCCCTCACGGCCGGCTCGCCCCCCGCCGACTGTGCAGGCGGCGGATCAGGCCGGCCGCCTTGAGCCGCCCTAGTTGGCGGGGTCGGCACCGGCGCCCTCTCCAGGATGATGACGTCGTCGCTTCCCCCCAGCCCTGGTTGGTCGCCGCTGGCTCCCTCTGGCGAGGGCTCCATGTCCCCAGGCGCCATGACGCGCAGCGGGGTGACCATCAAAACCTCCCCCGCCGCCGCCGCGGCCGCAGCCTCTGCTTGGGCCCTGGCTGCGGCATCGGCGAGTGCCTTCGCCGCCTCCTCCTCCCGTGCCGCCTGGGCGGCGGCCGCCCTCGGTGCCTCCGCCTCCCGCGCCTCTCGCTCCGCCCGCGCCTCCCGCGCGTTCCTTTATGTCGCCTCCTGAAGGTCGGCACGGGGGTCCACGTGGCGGGTGGTGCTCCCAGAGCCCCTCGGCGACTCAACGACGGAGGCGGCAGCCGCCCGCTCAAGCGACAACGGAGCTCTGATCGTTGAAGAAAAAGACAAGGGTTCAGGAACCACCAGAGAAAAGAAAGAAAAAAGAGTATACGAAAGAAAGTGAACTGACGCCGACATGGTCTGCGGTTGCTTCACCGTCTTGCGGAAGCGAGCCGCCTTCGCGGCCGCCTCCTCCCGCCTGGTGACTGCCGCCCCGCCTCTGGGCTTCTTTGTTCGGCTGCCGAACAAACCATGGGCGGCGCGACGCTTTTGACCTCCACCCCGAGCAGGCAGCGCGGCGGAGGAACCCGCGCCGCGTCCAGATGCCGGCTGGCGGCGCGGGACGACTTCGGCCTCATCATCGTCCGGCCAGTCGTCAAAGGTAACTCCGAGCCCGGAGCCGCCTGCTTCGCCACCGGCTTGGCCACCACCCGGCTCGACGTCGTCGTCCATACCGGCCGCCCCCAGGTCGGGGTCCTCCAGATCGTGTTCGGTCCGGCCGGGGACGAATCGGCGCTCCGAGTCTGACCCGCCAGCCGGCCGAAGCAGAGGGCTCTGTCGAAAAGCAAACCGACTAAGTTAGAATCGGCTAAGAGGAACTCGGCAACAAAGTGAAGAGAGAGAGAGAAAGAGACAAGGAGAACATACCGTAGGCGGCGGATTGGCTCGGCTATAAGGTTCCTTGCCGAACTGCCACTCTTCGGTGAGTTTGCAGTTCGCAAGGTAGTTCACCATATAGGCGACCTCCTCGCGCGGCATCTCCTTGGTACACATTCGGCTCGGATCGAGCTGGCCGCTCATCTGACAGATCAGATGAGGCCGGCTCTGGAGCGGAAGAACCCGGCGCGTGACGAACGCGGCCAGAAGGTCGGGCCCCGTCAAGCCCTCTGCCTGGGTCAGCTCCCGCACTCGGGCGACGGCGGCGGACCCGGCCGGCGTCAGAGTCACGGCCCGGAAGGACCACTGGGGCCGCCTGCCCTCTGGTGGGCTGGCTACGTAAGCCGGCAGGTTGATGTAGTCGCCCCGCGGGGCGATGTTCCGCACATAGAAGTACGTTTTTTGCCACTTCTTCACCGATTGGATCAGCGTGATGACGGGGAAGGGGTTGTCGGTGACCGATCTCCGCGACGCGATGAAGGCACCAGTCTGAGCCGGCACGCCCCGCATGCGCGTGCCCAGCTTCGACTGGAAGAACTCCCCCCAGAGCTCAAGGGTGGGGAGGACGCTGAGGTAGCCCTCGCACAGGGTGACGAAGGCGGACAGCAGCACCACCGCGTTTGGGCTGAGATGGTGCGGCTGGAGCTGATAGAAGTTGAGCCAGGAGCGGAAGAAGGCGCTCGCTAGCAGGCAGATGCCACGCAAGAAGTGCGAGCGGAAGACCACCCGCTCGACCTCCCGCGGCTCCGGCGTAATTTCCTTAGCCGGCGCAAGGCGGACCTCCACCTTGTCCGCGGCCGGCAGCCGCCGAGTATTGCGGAGGAACTCGACGTGGTCTTCGTGCACGTTGGAGCCGTCCCAATCCCCGCCATACTGCTCCGTGGCGGGAGGCATGGCAAAAACTAGCGCGGCGGCGGAAGAACATGCGGTGGAAGAGCGCGGCGGCGAGGCGCTGTTGCAAGAAACGGCGAGCGAAAAAGATGGTGGAAGTAGGAGGAGCGTGCGAGGGCCTGCCGCCCTCCACCTCCCCCTACTTATAGCTTCGCGAGGCGAGGCCGAAGAGGCCGAACGTGGGGGGGAGACGTGGGATTAACTGCACCCATTCCCCCCACGCCCCGCGATTATTGCGCCCTAACGGCGAGCCGAAACTGCCGCAAGGAGACGTGCGGGCGGTTTCGGGATACAGAGAATCCGCGCCTGGGCCCGGGCGCGGACGTGGCGGGCCCCCGCCCCGCGGCGACGTCCCATCACGCGTGTGGGCTGGCAGGCTTTCTGGCCGAGGGAGGCCACGTGGTTCGCAGACGGCAAGTGGCCGGCCCGCGGCCCGGAGCACACGCTAGCGAGCTCCCGCCCTCCGACTCCGGAGTTTTCAACCAAGGCGGCACGCCTAACTAAAGCCGGCTCCCAGCTGCCGACTTGTCAAGATAGGAAGCTGATCGAGCTTCTCAACCCCTACTCCACCTCGAAGCCCAATCAGCTTCGGGGACTACTGTCGGAGTAAATGGCCACGGGTAGCCTAACCGACTGCCCCTGGTTGTTCTGAAAAAATTATCAGGCCTTCGGGCCTCCAAGCACTCCAAGCATTGGGCCGCCTTCCTTGGCCGGCTACCTCTGAAGTCGACTCCCGGATGGCGACCCAGCCTCAGCAACCCCTCCCCGAGACGACTACGGCGTAGCCGACTCCAAGAAGCCGGCCAAGAAGAACGCCGACTCCAAGAAGCCGGCCGAGACCACAACCACCAAAGCTGCACCCACATAACGGTGACAAGACGGGGTGTGGCCACAGTGCGGCCCACTACCCCCGAGGCCCGAGGCAGGCATGGCCACAGGAGGCCGTACGGGATGACCGTCTCCTGTTCGGCTCGGCACTGTAGCCATGCTAGCCTCAACGTCATCCACGACCGACTCCTGTATGGCCCGCAGGCGGCGGGCCCCTTCCGCCAGAGAGAGGCGCGGAGGCGGCCCGGCCTCCCCCAGTCGGCCGAGGGTGTAGCCGGCCCCCAGAAGCCGGCTACCCCCCTTCCTCGAAGCAGGAGCCCCGTTAAGGAGACAAGACGAGGTGAGGCTACAGTGAGAGCCCTCGAGGCGGCACACTGTAGCCACACTTACCTCGACGAAGCCCTCGTCATCAGAGGCGAGGCTACAGTAAGCAGCCGCCGACAAGACCCTAGGCGGTGGGGCCGGCCTGTCAACCAAGAAGCCGGCAGCCGGCGGGACCCACCAGTCGACGGGACCCAACAGCCGGCGGAGAAGCCGGCGAGCGTAGACACTGACGGCTGGGACCAGTGCCCAGCCGGATTACCATTGTACCCCCGGGGGTAGGCCTATATAAACCCCCCGGAGCACCCATTCAAAGGGTTAGCTTCTGAACATAGCACACACACCATAGAGAGAGAGAGAAGCAAGAGCTAGCCTTGTTCTTCTTCTCCCTTGAACCCAACAACTCTAGGAGCGATTGTAGCTACCTTTCCTTGATCTAGTGATCATGCGGAGACCCCGCAGAGCAGGACTAGGGGTGTTATCTCCTCGGAGAGCCCCGAACCTGGGTAAGATCCGCCGGCCTGCATGTCTTCGCCTCATCCCGTTTCCAGGCACCGGCGACGTCTTATTGGTACCCACAATGATAAGCCATCCGTTGGCATATGTCGCACCAACCACCCGACACTATCTTATCCTTTTTTTGTCTTCTCCACAACCACCATCCTATTCCACATATAGTGCTATGTTCATGGCTCACGCTGATGTATTGCGTGAAAATTGAAAAAGTTTGAGAATATCAAAAGTATGAAACAATTGCTTGGCTTGTCATCAGGGTTGTGCATGATTTAAATATTTTGTGTGATGAAGATAGAGCATAGCCAGACTATATGATTTTGCAGGGATAACTTTCTTTGGCCATGTTATTTTGAGAAGACACGATTGCTTTATTAGTATGCTTGAAGTATTATTATTTTTATGTCAATATTAAACTTTTGTATTGAATCCTTCGGATTTGAACATTCATGCCACAATAAAGAAAATTACATTGAGAATTATGCTAGGTAGCATTCCACATTAAAAATTCTTTTTTTATCATTTACCTACTCGAGGACGAGCAGGAATTAAGCTTGGGGATGCTTGATACATCTCCAACGTATCTATAATTTTTGATTGTTCCATGCTATTATATTATCTGTTTTGGATGTTTAATGGGCTTCATTATGCACTTTTATATTATTTTTGGGACTAACCTATTAACCGAAGGCCCAGTGCAAATTGTTGTTTTTTTTGCCTATTTTAGTGTTTCGCAGAAAAGGAATATCAAACGGAATCCAAATGGAATGAAACCTTCGCGAGGATCATTTTTGGAACAAACGAAATCCAGGAGACTTGGAGTGGATGTCAAGGAAACAACGAGGCGGCCACGAGGTAGGGAGGCACGCCCAAGGAGGGTAGGCGCGCCCCCCACCCTCGTGGGCCCCTCGTAGTTCCAGCGACCTACTTCTTTCCCCTATATATACTCTTATACCCTGAAAACTTCGAGGGGAGCCACAAAACACTTTTTCCACCGCCGCAACCTTCTGTACCCGTGAGATCCCATCTTGGGGCCTTTTCTGGCGCTCCGCCGGAGGGGGAATCGATCACGGAGGGCCTCTACATCAACACCATGGCCTCTCCGATGATGTGTGAGCAGTTTACCACAGACCTTCGAGTCCATAGTTATTAGCTAGATGGCTTCTTCTCTCTCTTTGGATCTCAATACAAAGTTCTCCTCGATTCTCTTGGAGATCTATTCGATGTAATACTTTTTGCGGTGTGTTTGTCGAGATCCGATGAATTGTGGGTTTATGATCAAGATTATCTATGAACAATATTTGATTCTTCTCTGAATTCTTATATGCATGATTTGATATCTTTGCATGTCTCTTCGAATTATCAGTTTGGTTTGGCCTACTAGATCTATCTTTCTTGCAATGGGAGAAGTGCTTAGCTTTGGGTTCAATCTTGCGGTGTCCTTTCCCAGTGATAGCAGGGGCAGCAAGGCACGTATTGTATTGTTGCCATCGAGGATAAAAAGATGGGGTTTATATCATATTGCTTGAGTTTATCCCTCTACATCATGTCATCTTGCCTAATGCGTTACTCTATTCTTATGAACTTAATACTCTAGATGCATGCTGGATAGCGGTCGATGTGTGGAGTAATAGTAGTAGATGCAGAATCGTTTCGGTCCACTTGTCACGGACGTGATGCCTATATACATGATCATGCCTAGATATTCTCATAACTATGTGCTTTTCTATCAATTGCTCGACAATAATTTGTTCACCCAACGTAAATTATGCTATCTTGAGAGAAGCCACTAGTGAAACCTATGGCCCCCGGGTCTATCTTCCATCATATTAATCTCCCGCCAACGTGCTATTTCTATCGCCATTTATTTTGCAATCTTTACTTTTCAATCTATACAACAAAAATACCAAAAATATTTATCTTATTATCTTTATCAGATCTCACTTTTGCAAGTCGCCATGAAGGGATTGACAACCCCTTTATCGCGTTGGTTGCAAGGTTCTTGATTGTTTGTGCAGGTACTAGGGATTTGCGTGTAGTCTCCTACTGGATTGATACCTTGGTTCTCCAAAACTGAGGGAAATACTTACGCTAGTTTGCTGCATCACCCTTTCCTCTTCAAGGGAAAACCAACGCATGCTCAGGAGGTAGCAAGCTCCGTTCCGATTTAGAATCACGATTCTGACAACCTTGGGGTACGTACTCCGTAAAATCAGATTTTCCCAAAACTAAGTTGCTCAACCTTTATTTTCTTGTTTCCCTTCCTGCCTCGTTGCCTCGAACAAACTATGCCAAACTCCCCTACCTGCCGCGCGGGAAAAGACCTGCCCTTGCCTTTTTTAGTCCGGGTTTGTATCGATGGATCGCGCAAAGCAGCAAAAACCAAGCCGGGTCTTGTACTCCTCCGTCGACGCTCACTTCTATGAATTATGTACTTCCTCTCGCTGACATGTCGGACATATAGCAACCGGGTCGACGTGTCATGCACCAAATAACGGTGCAGAACAACAGTGGGGACGCACCCCAGTCGTACCACCCCAGTAGTAGTAATGAGCAATGAGACGTCAAATCACAAAGCCACACCTTCCCAGACAGACGAAGCAACCACTATTTCACACTTCGCTTCGCCATCATCTCCTTCAAGAAAACCACGCATTGCTTCTGCCATTGTTCTGCCTCAAGAGGGATGTGCATCGCCTTAGTACATCATGACACGTGGGACCGCATGACAGGCCATGCTCCCCCGCCCATCGCTCGGTAAAATCACCTCATTTTTACTACTTCCTCCGTATCGGTTTACAGGGCATGCACGTCATTCTAGGTTAAGAATTTAAATGGCTATATATATGTGATGAACAGTGTATGTTTAGAAACTACATCCGCTTAAGAATCCAATGATATACTTTTTGTGACATAGTAACTCATATTTAGTTAGTCAAATGGATGACCTAGAACTACGTGCACGACCTATAAACCGAGACGGAGAGGGTAGTACAGTATCTTTTTAGATCAATATAGTCGGGATTCACCAAGGAGCAAAACCAAGTGGTAGGCTGCTCCTGTCGTGTTGGCGTAGCAACTCAAGCAAGGTCTGTCCGCACACGAAATGGCGACACACTTAACAGGACCCCTTTGGCCGACATGTGGCTCATCCACCGTCTTGTTCCACGTGTGATGCACGAAATTACAGTTCGAAGCAGCGGTTGGACTTGGAGGCACCCCGGTCGTAGCGCCGCAGTAGTAGTAAATGAGAGATGAGGGGTCAAATCACAAAGCCCCACCTTTCCTGCATTAAGTTGGACGGACGAAGCAACCATCTTTTCACTCTAGGGCGCAAAAGCATAAAGAAAAGAGAAAACCAATGATGCGTGCGACAGCTACCTAGGGCACCCTAGGGTAGGGGCCTCCACTACAAATCCTTTCTTTAAGCGCCTCCACTACAAGCCATTGAAAGCATGCACGGCCCCCATCTCTTATTGGTTGATATGTCACGAAACAAGAAATGAGGAGGGAGTTAATGTACCGTGCCTAAGTGTTTTGCGATCATTTGGTTTTCGAAAGATGACTTACACACTTAGACGGAGGGAGTACAAAGAGAAAAATGAATTGCAGTTAGAAGAATGACATTTCTAACAAATATGTGAATGTGAACTACATATGTGTGCACGTGACCAACACATACATTGTCAATACAAAATCTAATGCAAGAAATAACTTATGAGTAACATGCACGAATCGATGATGTGGTGCTTGCATGCATAGAGCACAAAAACAATGTGATTTATGACTTGCATGCATGACGTGTTCTTGTGCCATAGTTGCATGTCTAGGAAAAAAGCTACTAGTGGGTTGTACTAGCTATTTAGGAATAGAAGATGTATACATGGAAGTTGTAGGGAAAGAGATGACATGTATCTCAATTCCTATGAGTAGGGATTGGAAAAGAGATGTCATTTGGTTCACATCATAGGAACTTTTCTATTGAATCTAGAGATGACATGTATCTCAATTCCTATGAGGAGGGATTAGAAAAGAGATGTCATTTGGTTCACATCATAGGAACTTTTCTATTGAATATACGCTAATGTTTATTTTCCTTTGAAATTATGGGAGTATAGGAATCCATTCATATGAACCAAGTGTCTCTAAAGCTATAAAAATGATATCATGTTTATTTCCTTTGAAATGTGGAGTATATGAATCAATTCCTATGAACCAATTGGCTCTAAAGGAAAAAATCTTATAAAAATGATATCATATAGAGTTCCTATGATATTCCTCCACACCAAAGGATGGTTGAAATTGCTACAAGTGATACGACGGTCTTTCTTTGTAGAATCCTCCCCCATCTTTATAGTTACCTCTCGAAGATGAATGAAATGATATATACTGGGTATTCTATATGTGCATTTTGGTACACGAAAACTCGATAAAAGTTTGCGAGGTTCGAATTTTCAATAAAGCTATATGCACTGCATTTTTGGAACGGAGGGAGGAGCATACATTAGTTGCTAACACTCACGTGGAAGATTTGTGTGTAGGAGGAGTGGCTGTTCTGTTAAATGACATGGCAAAACTGACACTGTCGGATGCCGATCTAACTGTTCTTACGGCTTTTGTCAGGAAACGGCTTATGGCAAACATTTGTCGGATAATGATTTACGGACACATGCATTGCATTGGTACGTCCCCCTCTCTCTCACCCACACACGCACCCTCACGAGTCACGACTCTCCCGAGTCCTCTCGCACCCGCCGTCTATCTGCAGTAGACGTCACACACATATGTGCTCTTCACACCCTACCCTCAGAACTTCTAAAAAACAAAAGACGCCGCGCACCTTTTATTTTAACTCACACGTCACACACTTATACTATTACTCTTGTGGCGAACGTTCTTTGGGCATAGTATATTGTACTCTCACGAAGAGAAGCGGTGCACCCACGCACTAGTTCTCTCACACCCACTCGCGGGTACACGTAGGAGCGCATTTTTTTGAAGCTGGTACAACAAAATCACTCCACTATATATATAAGCAGGAGCCTTAGCGCTTGCTTTACTAGGGTTCCTCTCTTTCACTCTCTCATGCTCTCCAGCTCTAAGCAAGACATAGGTGGCCACACTCTCTCTCTGCTCACGGCTGGTCAGAAATCCGGCCGGACCACCTTGACCGGGGCAGGGGTGTAGGTGCATCGTTCACGCTGTCCTGATCGGCGGCCGTGCCGTTCTCTCCGAGAGAGCGCCGGTTCGGGAGGGCCTCTGACCCCTTCTTCCTCCCTGCAAGTATTGTGGCCAAGATGCGGCCTCCCGACACCGTCTTTGCCACATGCCGACGACCCTCAGGTATATATTCCTTCAAAACCTGCCTTGCTCTACTGCCCCAGCTCCCCACGTGGCTGCGTGTGCATCTTTTTCTACTTCCGTTGACTGTTCCAAATCCACCTAGAATTTTACTATTATTAGAGGTAAAGCTAGTTCATACAGTCGAATATAAGAGTTGGTTCAAATAGGGAAGAAAGTGGGAAAGCTGTAGCATGAATCTAGGACTTGGTTCTAAGAGGAAACGGGGGAAAGTAGTAGATACTGGCTACCCAACCGGTATCTTGGTTGAAGAAGCAAAGAAAGCATGGTGGATGGCGAAGGGTGGGGGGAAGTGGACCTGTATCTTGGTCGAAAAAGGAAAGAAAGTGAGGGGTGTTGGGGGACAACGCAAATGAGAATGAGGAGGTCTAGATTTTCGGTGCTCACATAGGAAAATGTCGCCGAGGAGATAAAAAATGGGACAAATGCACACATGCTGCCTGAGTGTTTGCCGCTCTCGGCAACCACATCTGCCTCACCACTTTATGCCCCTGCTGTCCCTACACCCATATCGCTACCGTTAATGTAAAATCACATGAAGCATTAAGCAATGCCACCTAATGTCACTATAAGTAATGGTCTAGTGTCGTCGATAAATTGAAGCAATGCCACCACCATTTTATGAAGTGCTTCCGTCTTGCTTCATTTCCCATGAATTGTGTTTTTGCAGTTACACTTAAATCTCACACCGCTAACATTGCTTCATCCCAGTGGAACTGCACAAATTTGATTGCACATTTACTGACCATGTGCTACTCTCATGACAGTAATACTAATGCTATTGTTCTGCATGTTAATCTAGTTGCAGTGTTGATGTGATGTGATGCTACTTACTTAAGGGCACTTTCATACTGTCAATGTAGTGCCAATTATAACACAATAGATGCTATTGTTAATCATACGCCACTGCAAATAACTGTCACTATTTAAAGAACCGTATTTCATATTTGTGCAAACAGGGATGTCTGTCTCCATATCGTTTCTATCTGCGCAATCAAAAGTACACACCTCAATTTTAGTACAACTGCACAAAATGAGATGGCTATTCCTAGCTGTCGTCCTCTAACCACCCATCTTCCAGGTATTCCTACATTGGTAGTAACTAGGTAGAATGACCAACGCAATCTAAAAGAAGCTGATTCGTACGTTTTACTTCCTGATTGCAGTGCAGGGACGAGCGAAAACAACTGCATCCTAGTCCGAAATGCACTTTGTACCAATTCATCTATGGACCGAGGACTAGCTAGCACGACTGCACAGAGGTTTTTGGGACAGGTGCGCGGACAAGAGGCATTGTGGTCTGCTTATTTCTGCAAATAGCGGTGCTTATGCATAAGAATTTCAGATGGTCAGTACACTACATGGTTCAGTTCAGCATTCCAGCTGAGAACACAATTATAATTGGTTATTCTGGAATGAGGGAACCTAACCCTGGATGGTGGCAACAAGAAAAAACCAGAGTGAACTCCAGGAAATTTAAGCCTATCGGGAGGCCCTTTGCTCAGAGAAGCCTTGCTTGATTTTTCCTGATTTGTAAACCTTCTCACAACTTTGTCTTTTGCTGTGAACTAGTATATGTTTGTTATGTTCTATGAATCATTGAGATGTACAAAATTGCATAACTTATGATTTTCAAGTTTTTTATGAAGCCGAGTTTAATGTGAGTGTTCCACATGGACGCTGGACAAGCGTGTGAACGTTTGGAATTTACATTGTGGCCTCAGTTAACTGCATGAACCATTGTAACAATATACATTGTTGCTTATATGTTAGACATCAGATTATTGATTGTTAGCTGGTTGCTAGCCTAGTGTTGAAGCGAGTTGAGCCAATGTGCCGTGTTTTGCACAACTGCTTACAAGTGGGGTAGCACCAACAGTGTTTACAAGTACTTATGTATACGTCGGAGCACAGTTCTCGAACGAGTACTCTATTTCATCAAACACACACTGCTCGTATGATAAACCGTGACAACTTATGTCTTACCATGCCATATTCATGAAAAAACTAGTAAGTACGCACCTGTTTCGGCAACAATTACGATGGTTCTCACATGATTCACGGGCACACAAAAGTAGCAGCAGTTCCCATAGACGGATTCAAACAGAGTACTAGCCCTAGAGGGCTCGATAATAGGCAAGGTTCGGATAATTAGACACAATCCAAACTACTATTAAACACTAGCTGGGGAAACTGTTTCATGCATCGATCTAATTTGGGTTGGACACAAGACGGACCTTGCCATGAATATCATCGAGGACGTCCGGCAACAGCTCAATCTTGTGAACCTTCATGAAGATAACCTTGTGGCCTTGCCACTCATAAACTTGTTTGTGGAGGCATGCCACGTCATCTTCCTGCGTAAGCTTGACAAGAATAGTATGCCTCGCAAACGAAGGAGTAGCTTTGAACTTCTTGTGCTTCAGTACACCCTGGACAACACGCCTAACAACAGTGAGGCTGGAATACAACTCGACATCGGTATAAGCGCAAATGGCTTCCAGGATCCAACAGCCTAAGAACTCTGTTTTCCCAGTGTGTATATTCAGGTCATCCGCCTCATAGCGAGTGGCATGTACAACCACACAATCCTTGTCCGCATCAGGGCTCTAATTGAAACAGAAGCAAATTCTGAATTACTTTCCAGTACAAGAACCACAAGTTATATAAACCACTATGTATAGCATGACATCGAAGCTAATAGAATTTTTCATTATTCATCACCACATACTTAGATGAAAAACCACAATTGAGATCAGCAACGAAGAAAATCACCTTGGGCAGCTCAGCGGGGGGGGGGCACATCCTCGAAGGGGAAAACTGCTCCTGCAGAGCCATGGGGCTGTAACCTCAAATGGGGCGTTGACCATCTCAGTAGTGGACATGAGCGTATCTGGGGTCGGCTCGGTGGCTACCTACATCTTCTTGGAGCTCTCTGTCTCGTGGGGATCAGCCTCCCGCGTCTGCTCCAATATCAGCAGATCTTTGCCTGGTTCTCCTTGGTCCATCATGAAACTCAGGAATACTAGGAGACCACTGAAAGGAAAACACAATCGCAATGACGATGAAACAAAAAAGAGAGTGAGGATCGGTTACTGCTTTGCAAAAGTTATTTTTTTATGAACGAAAATATACCAACATTACGGATCCGCTTACCTTCCCTTCATTGGGAGAGAAGAACAGTGGCAGATGCGAGTGTTGGCTTTCTTGAAGACGGTGAGGGAGAAGGGGATTCAGCGAAGAGTGAAATGATGGTTGCTTCGTCCGTCAAACTTAGACTGCGGGGAGGTGGGGTTTTGTGATACGACGGCTCGTTACTGCCGCGCTACGACCGGGGTGACTCTCCGCCTGCATACTGCCTTCTAATTTGGTGGATGGCATTTGGGCCCGCGCGCTGCATGGCCCGCATGTCGGTGAACAAAAGTAAAACGACATTCAGTAGAGGGAGACGTTTCGATGACCTAGGAGGAGCCAGAAGCGGTAGTGTATCCACTGTACTAGTAGTAATTGTTTTTCTGGGTAGCTGTAGAGTGTCTCTACTGTACTAGTAGTAATTGTTTCTCTGGGCCCAAGACAAAACAGCCCATCCACCCTAGTAAATAATAAAATCAATTCAAAAGCCCATATATTTACTTAATGAGAGGCGCTACCCACACCCAGCACACCGCCCCCCAAAAAACCTGGGTGCTCTTCTTCCTCCTCACTCCCACCCACCTCACGTCAGCTCGCTCCACTCGTACCCCCAAATTCCTCACCTCACTCCTACAGAAAACATGAGCTCCCCTTCTTCCTCACCACTACAGAAAAAACCCCAACTCCCCTTCTTCTTCACTCGCACTACAACTAGGCTCGTCATTCATTACTCTGCTCAAATCCGTGAGCGCGACGTGACGCCCTCGAGGAAAATGGAGTCGGCTGACCCCAGCGCCACCGGATCCGGCAGATCCCGCACCCGGCAGCGCGGGGAGAAGCGGCGACCCCACCCCCACCGGATCCCAGGAACCCGTAGAATCTCGGGTGGACCGCATCAGCGATCTCCCGGACGCCGTCCTTGGGGAGATCATCTCGCTTCTCCCCCCCAAGGATTGTTGTCGCACCCAAGTACTCTCAATTTGGTGGCGCCCTCTATGGCGTCAGCTATCTCTCTTCAATGATTTTGAAATCCCCAGATCCATCATCTCCTCCCACCAGGGATCCGTTCAAAGCCTCTGCATCCCATCATGCTACCTGAGCAGGCATACCATGCCCTGCACGGTGGACGCCTGACTGAAATCCCCTGAATTCACAGAACTGCAGCTGATTGAGTTCTACTATTCCCCTGGAAATCACCTACCAGATACCGAACGCCATGTACTTGTGCCCTCAGCACCGATATCCATATCGCGGTTTTCCTCCTCTCTCCACACCGCCACCTTTGCGCTGTGCTACCTACCAGACAATCCGGTACCAAAACTTCGACTCCCATTTCTCAAGAAACTTTCACTTCTGCAGGTTCGTATATCGGAGGCCTCATTGCACAGCATTATCCACTCCAGTTGCCCTGCCCTGGAGTGCTTGGTGCTTGTTTTCACAGTTAGAATCGGTTGTCTCCACATAAAGTCGCCCAACCTTGTAAGAATTGGAATTTCTTTTGACGGAAGGCAGCTCATCATCCAAGATGCCCCTTCACTTCAAAGGTTGATCCTTGATTCTAGTTATTCACCGTCGCAAATAACCGTTCTCTCTGCGCCTAAACTAGAGACCTTGGGTGTAATACATGATCTCTGTGCTCATTTCAAGATGGTTTTTGGCTCCACGGTTCTTCAGGTACTTTATATTATCATCTACACTTGTAACCATAAGCTGCATTTTAAATTTCTGTGCATTAGTTATATATCATCTTGGAGTACACATTTTGTACTAATATTATGGTCTATGCTCAATGAAGAGTTTCTCCATGGATAGCCTATCAATGGTGTTGGATTCTGTCAAGATCTTATATATCCAAATGAATAATTTTGATGTGAACAAGATTATGGGCTTGTTGCAATCCTTTCCTTGTCTGGAGAAGTTGTATGTAAAGGTGACAATTTCATGCACATTGGAAGCCCACATATAGCACACTAGAATTAACAGTTCAGTTGTTGCTCTTTCGACATTCTTTTTTTAGACCTTAACTGTTTTCAATCTTCATGTCTATTTAGGCAACAGGACGGGTTAAGAAACTTATAACCAATCGGTGGATTCGTAAGCATCGGGATTTCTCACTTCTCATGACATTCGGTTGAAGACAATAACGCTAGAACGATATGTAGCCAACCATGCAAACACTAGATTTGTCACATTCTTCCTGCTGAACGCGAGGTTACTATTGTCCATCAGGCTTAAGTTTATCAGAAGCATGGTTTTGATGGATGGGTATGTCGAAGAGCAAAAAAAGGAGTTTCAGGTGGACAAAAGAGCTTCTGAACGTGCCAGGCTTCTATTTACAACATATTGTGGTCATCATCCAGTAAATTTTACGACCCAGGATGTTCATTCTATGGACCTGACCGATCCATTTGACTGTGACTACCGAAAACAGTGCTGGAGTTAGATGTTGTTGCCCTTTTCAACCTGGGTTTTTTCTAAACCTGATGAACAATTAACCCTCGTGCTTTTGTACAGTTTGTAAGCTGGAGTTAGATGTTCTTGCCCTTTTAAACTCGGTTGTGACTGTCATATTTTCTTTGAAACAAGGCAAATAGCTTGCCATTTGTTTAATTTAGAGTGAGATATTGTAAGAAATCCCAACCAAGGGAAATAACATCACTCTCGTCGGCTGCTTGAGCTCACTGTGCATTACAGAAGTGATTAGCCCCCACCAGCACCCACAAACTTATTTTGAACTAGCACACCAAATGGGCTGTAAATTTTCATAGGAAAGGCTGCATGACCGTGATAGATTTGGATTCTGACATTTGGGACCCACGAGGAAATAGCCTATCCAAGGTGGTGTCGACTTACTAGCTAGTCAACAAACGATTCTGCCTACCAGCCGTTGGATTGACATCCAACATCTGTCGTGTATCTTCTATCTCTTGTCTTCTTCCTCCAGCCGCCCAAACCAAACCACCCCGTCGGCCCCACCTGCTTCCGCCTCCCATGGCTGGCTGTGCCTCCGCCGTCCTACCGTACCCTCCAATGTTGGCCAGTCCCTCCCTCTATTCCCCCACATGTCCTGTTATTCTTTGGCGACGTCAGCCCCAACACGCACCCGCACCCGAACCAGTCAACCCTCATACTCCCCTCCGCCTGCGACTGGACCGGCGCATCTTCCATGGCTCCTGTTCATTCAGTCCGAGGCCTCGCTGTCGTCCTCCGCCTTGGTTTGCTCGCCGTGCGCGGTGCGCCGCCCTCTTGCGTTGTCAATGTCGTCAACAACCGAGAGGAACAAGGAGATGACTGTACGTGGAGAGGACGACATTAGGGACCCGCCAGCGTCATGGCAGTACGTAAGCAAGTGCCTCGTTATTACAAGCCCAAAAAATGGTTCCTCCTAATGGTTCGACATCTCACTACAAAAAAATACACTTCCGTGATGATACGTGTTTGTCACAGTAGGTCGCGTTTTTTGTCATGCATGTACATCCATGACAAATTTATGACAGAATCAAGATAGTCATACCTGTGCTGTCGTAGAAGTGTTCCATGACATTACCAAAATTATCATCACGGAAGTGTCCACTTCCATGACGATAAATCGCGCGTCACAGAAGTGCTTTCGTCAAGGGTGACCGACACGTGGCATCCACCGTAACGGAACGCCGTTAAGCTATCGGGTCGGGGTTTGGATCCGATAACCCGTTAACAGCCCCAACCAATGGGGATTTTCCATGTGTAAAATCATCATTGGCTGGAGGAAACACGTGTCGGCTCATCGTTGGGACAGATGTCATCCACTCATTGGACAGAAGGCGCCTATGATACGTCGACATGTGGCATGGCCCAATAGAGGCCCATTCCTGTGAAAAGGCCGGCCCGTTTGACTTGGTCAAAAGGTGGCGGGCCGGCCCATGGAAAGCCTGTTAATGGCATGTTCGCATATAGCCCATTTACAGCCCGCTAACCCAAGGCCCGTTACGCCCTATCCGAATTAGGCCCAGTAGCGTCATCTGGGCCATCCAATATGATTCCAGCCTGTTTTCACTCTGGCCCATGTATGGCCCATGACGTCTTTCGGCCCATATGAGGCCCTATGTAACTCTTGGCCTATTAACGGCCCGTGGTGAAACTGGCCCGTAATGAACAGTGTATCACTTTACACCCATTAACGGCCCGTGGTGAAACTGGCCCGTAATGAACAGTGTATCACTTTATACCCATTAACGGACCGTTATTCCGTTGGGCTGTTTCCAGCCCATGTTATCTTTCGGCCTTCTCAGAGCCCATTTATTCTTGGGCTCATTTCCAGCATTCGTTTACTTACGGCCCGTTACTGTAATATTCTGCTTGTGGGCCAAAATCAGCCCGTGGTTACAGTCGGCCTGTTTGTGGTCCGTTAATACGTTGGGCCGTTTTCATAGCGTCATCAAATACGGCCTATTAACGATGGCCTGTTATGGTCGGCCCATGAACGAACGATTCCAACTCTAGCCCGTTTACGGCCATAATGCGGTCTGTTTGGCCCATGTTTGGCCAATCGATCATACGGCCCGTATAAGGTCCATTGATGATACGACCCGCAGAAGGCCCATTGTTTCTACGACCCGTAGAAGGCCCATTGTTTCTACGGCCCGTAGAAGGCCCATTGTTTCTACGGCCCGTAGAAGGCCCCTGTTTCTACGGCCAGTAGGATGCCCAGTGTCACTACAGTAAATATTAGCCCATGGTTATTGTGGCCTAGTTTTTAAAAATAGGTTATTTCAGCCACTAGCTAACCGCGGAAAAAGAACTGCAATGACTACAAGCAAACAAATAAACAAGACAACAAGGAAATAAATAAGCAAGCAACTAACGCTAGGCTATCACGGCTATTACGCATATTACATCCACTGGGCATCAAAGTTCGCCACCAGTGCAAATATAGGGAACAAAGTAGCATATCATATACACTGGTTGTCAAAGTTGGCGACCAGCGTAAATAAATGCCGCAACAAAACAAATCCAGAACTGAAACCACTTCAGAAGATCTCAAGAAACAATATCCTGGGTACCCATAATGCCAGCAAGATGCTTAGCAAGCTTATTAACTTTCTCTTGTTTGGCGCTTAAATCCTCCAGCGATTGCTGTTGCACCAAAAAATATGCATCTGAATTCTGCAGGGACTTCCTCAGTCCTTCAGCTTCCTGTCGCAGCACATCTGATCGATGTCTTTCAACTTGAAGTTGAGACTCAAGAAGATGAACTGATTCAGGCAGCGAGTTCGAAGAACTTGTGCCGGCAGTAGTGGCCAGTAACTCGAACACTACATCAATACAGGACTTTTGGGATCCCTCACTGTCGTCAAGATAGTTTTTATCAGTTTTCTTGGAGAACAACAGGGATGTCTCACTATCTTGAACCTTATCTGCATTACTTCCTTTACCATTGGATAACGCGGTACTGTTCTCCAATATTTTGTCCGCATTCTAAAAGAGAAACAAGCAGACACATCACATGTTTACCATGTTGTATATGAAATTGGTAAATGAGTTCAGTAGTAAAGTGGACAAGATAACAGCATGAAACAAACATATATCTATGTACCATGGTCACTTTATGGTCTATATCATTCTAGTTTTTGTTGCCAAATCAAGATAGAGACACAGTTCAAATAATATTTGTTCAAGACAAAGCAGAATAGACAGAATATAAGTGTGGGTAACTATAGAGCAATAACAACACTTGTAATGTGCATGACATGAGAACATAACTGTTTATTCAATTGAAACTGAAATCAACATAGAGCAGGTTACAACAGCAAATCAGTTAAAGAAACAGGTTTAAAACATACCTGTTGCGCCATTGGAGTTTCAATTCCATCCTTCAAATTTGAAAATAGTTGGTATGAGTAAATACAGTAATGCAAGAGCAAAGGAGTATGAACCATAGCTACAGAACCTGACGTGAGAACAAATCTTCTTCTCCTTTAAGCGTTGAGTTGGGATTCGGAGTGGTGGTCATCATGCTTTGGGTACTGCAGTTCCCTTACTAACTGCTCGTGTTTGGGTGCTCTGTGGTGGAGACGGTGCTGTGTCAACTGGAACTGGGTTACTATCTGCCGGGGTTGGGGTTAGAAGGGGTGTAGCTGGTTCTCTGTCCAACTGGGTAGGGGTACAATCTGCGAGAGTCTGGGTTATGTGTGGTGGATCTGGTCCTTGGGCAAGTACAACCGTGGTTCTATCTGCATCAACTGGTAGCACTATCTTTTCTGAAGACTGTGTTGTTACTCCCTTAGATACTGCCATCACGCTCTCCAATTCAAATGGCTGATAAACAAGAAAAGTAATTGAAAGTATAGACATTGTATGATATACAGGTGCAATGGATAGTGGGGAATAAAAGAGGGCATGAAATAATTCATATTTATGTTGTCTAACCAAACAGGATAGCATGACAAAATTTCACATATATGATGGCTAACTAAACAGGATAGCATGACACAATTTCACATTATGATGGCTAACTAAAAAAGATGGAAAGACATAGTTCAAAATATGAGACTATGTAAACAGGATGACATGACATAACTATATAATGTGTTTATTAAATAGGTTGGCATGCCATAATTCACATGCATTCACGGATAGAATGCCATAATTCAAAATATGATGACTGTAAACACTAAACAGGATGAGATGATATAACTATATGATGTCTTTATTAAATGGGTTGCCATGCCATAATTCAGATAGATGATGTGTATGTACTATGTAAACATGATGGCATGATATAATTCAAATATATGATTTATATAGTAAGCAAGTAAGCAGATGGCAATCCATATATGATGTAAAAACTAAGCAATGCAAGACAACATGCATGACATGGGCAATATAACCCTGCCAAGTTTGAGCATAGACCTCAGGGGGGGAATAGGACTGGTCATCAGTCTCTGAATCCTCCTCTGAGGAGCTCTCTGTAACCAGCAAGATGTCTGCTTCAGCAGGTAGCATTGTCTGCTCTGAATACCTTGTTTTCACTCCAGATACTTCCATCACCGCTTCAAATGGCTGATGCACAGGAAGAGTAGTTGAATATACAAACGTTGTCGACAAATGGAACACGTAATACAAAAAAATGATAGCATGATATAATTCACATACATGATGATTGGCTAAACAACATGGCATTGCATAATTCACATATATAATGCCTTTGCAACAAGATAGCATTGTATAATTCACATATATAATGTCTTGCAACAAGATGGCAATGCATAATTCACATATATGGTAATTAGACACTGAATAGGTGGCATTCACACAAAGCATGTCTAAACTAATCAAATGACATAGCAATGCGAGACGCCATACGCACGATATGAGCAACATAACCCTGCCAAGTTAGAGCATACACCTCGGGGGGGATAGGACTGGTCATCTGTCTCTGAATCCTCCTCTGAGGAGCTATCCGTAACCAGCGAGATATGCGCTTTGTCAGATAGCATAGTCTGCTCCGAAGACCTTGTTTTCACTCCAGAATTTGCCATCACCGTGTCAAATGGCTGATGCACACGAAGAGCAGTTGAATGTACTAACATTGTTGACAAATGTAATATGTAACGGAAAAAAGGATGGCTGATATAATTTACATATAAGATGACTGGCTAAGCAGGATGGCATTGCAAAATTCACATATATGATGCCTGGCTAAACAAGATGGCGTTGCATAATTCACATAAACGATTAATAAACTAAACAGATGGCATTCGCATAAAGGACGTCTAAACTAAGCAGATGACATATTTGATGTATAAAGTAAGCAATGCAAGACACCATATGCATGATATAACCAACATCAGCATGCCAAGTTAGAGGGAAGACCTCAGGGGGTAAATAGGAGTTGTATTCTCCTTCTGAATCCCCCTCAGAACAGATATCTTCCTCTTGATTACAATCCGAAATGCGTGGAAGGGGGCTGCCTTTGCGCCTACCATGGAGCAACGTCTGCATGAAATTTTATTGCCACGCAAGGCTCGTCTCTTTTGCTCTACATGTTCAGTTCCATTGTTTACAATAACTGTCATGCATAGGAATAAAACATAGTGAGATTATGTAAGGAGTGCATGCAGAAATCCAGAGTGATGGTAGCAGCCTGTGGATAGACCCAAAACCAATAATAGCAGGCAAATAATGGCTTCAGTTAAAAGATATAGATAATGGCTTCTTTATTGTTTGTTTCCCACCCAACATGAAACTCATAGTAGACACCGGAGATTAACCAGATAGTAGATAGATACTATTGATAGCAGCCCCGATATGTACCCCACGACCATTTGAAAACTCAAGTTTGACCATTAGTTTGGAGCTGACTCAGAGTCTAATCGGTGAACAGGACGATAAAGTAGAATGTAATATTAAGCGATGCATAACGTAAGCAGACACGAAAGAGTGCGACCTCTCTTGCGGACCCGTGTAGTCCTAGAGGTCATCTGCTTGCTTGATGATGGTAATGCAGTTTTCATGGCTGCCAGCGGCGGGGAAGAAAATCTGAGGCGGCGAAAGACAGTCTGGAGGCCGGATCCCTGCTGTGCCGGACCCTTCTTTTGTTGGAGCAGCTGAGCTGGGGTGGACGACGGCGCAGCAGGAGCGAGACAAACCACGCAAGGTTTTCTTTGACAACTATCTGTAAGAGAAGTAATTCTGTAAGGGCTCATTTGAATTGGAGGATTCCAACAATCTAGGGATAGGAAATAGACAGGAATATGATAGGAATGCACGTGCAAAACAGAGAATTTAAAAACACAGGATTTCTGCCAATCTGGGTGTTTGATTCACAACAATTGGAAGATCACAGGATGCAAAGAAGCATGGTGAGATTAAGTCAAACCACAAGAAAATGTACGGTTATAATGCTATTATGCTACTATCTCTTAGTCTTGTGCTTCATGAATAGGAATTTGAAAAGGACGACAAGTGAAAATTAAAATTCCTACGTTTTTTCTTTCAAGGAGACACTAAAGGAAGAAATTCGTGTGCTCAGTGGACAATATATATAACATGTAGAGTAAAAAAGAGATGCAACAAGTGCACAACCTCTTTGGCGAAGCCATGTCGATCTCAGCGTGATTGGGTTGGCCGGTGAGGATGCTCCGGCTGACTTTGCTGTCGGAGGAGGGGAAGAAGATCTTAGGCGTCTGGAGATGGAGCCCAAGGTACTGCTCCGCTGTGATGGAGGGTTTCCTCGTTGGAGCAGCTCCGGTGAGTTGTACGACGCCGAGGCTGAAGCAGGACAAGAGAGACAACGAACAACGTTAACCTGAGTGGAATTCTAATAGCATCTCCAATACATGACGTAAAATACATAACCACAAAGTGCTAGATGTAAAATACATCAGCCGCTATCTCTAAACTTAACTGTCGAAACCGAACTTAACTGTCGAAACTGAACTTAACTATCGAAACTGAACTTAACTGTCAAAACTGAATTTTGCTGTCAAAACTGAACGCACTAGCAAGGTGAGGCTACACGTCGGTCGACTGACTTTTTCATCTCTGGTCAGTCGATTTTGCAGCCGTTGGATACGAAATCAAGGGCCTGCGGTTCATCTTCAACCTCCACCCCCTGAGCCGCCAGCCACCACCGGCCAAACAGCAGCCCCCCGCCGCCCAGCCTGCCCCGAAAACACTCCCCACC
>NC_057808.1:409580363-409583162 GCF_018294505.1 Triticum aestivum
ACTGACCCAAAAGTCGATTCAGTCGACTGAAGTGTAGCTAAATCGGAGCAGCATCGCAAGCAAGAGCAAGAGCGAGAGCAGCAGCGCGAGCAAGAGCAATAGCAAGAGCAGACTAGGCAGGGGACCGAGAGCAAGAGCAGAGCAGCAGCGTGAGCGAGAGCTAAAGCAGCAGCAGCTCCTACTGATGTGGACGTCGCCGCCGAGGGAGCGACGCCGTGGAGGAAGTGGTCGGCGACGCCGCCGTGGATGGAGCCGCGCCGTGTCGGCTCGGGACCGAGCGCCGGCAGCACCGTGAGATTGAATCAAGAAGAAAATGCGGTGATTAGTGTACAACCTCTTTGGTGGCGCCGATTAGGCCGCAGCTTCATCACAGGAAACAGTGATGATGATGCTCTTCCGGTGGTGCAGGTGAAGAGGGCGGTGTGGGAATGGATGTGGCGCGAAAGACGAGGGGAACGTCGGGGCAGTTCCTTGCAGGTGGAGGACGGGGTGGCTGAGCCGGCGGGACGATGAGATCGACGACGGATCCTCATCCGGTACGGTGGATGAGGGACGTCGAGGTGTTCCTGTGGACGACGTCGTCCGGGAAGAGGCTCCGGCTGGGTGGCGGACGGAGCAGGGTGTGGGGTTTCCTCACGGGTTTTCGCGGCCTCGGTGTACGAATGGGTGGGCGGATGGGATGGCAGTGGGGAACCATGGCTTAGAGACGCGCTTGTCCAAAATGTGGGGTAAGTTACGAAAGTACCCCCACCGATTTGAGGCGGTTCTTTCGGTTCAGGGGTACCACGTGCATTTCGCCTGTCGAGATTTCACAGGAGGTGGGAGTTTTCGCGCGCGTTGTAATTTCGGAATAGCAAGGCGCGGGTTGAGATGGAGGGAGTTGCCGAAGCACAACGAGACAAAGATATATCTTAAATATTTCGGGCTAACAAGGCACGGGTTGAAATTTCCGGACAAGCCTAACGTGTACTGTACCAAATCAATGCGCACTACAAATGTCATTCAAAACTTTGAATTCATGTTATGTTCAATTAAAAATTTCGCTACGTGTATAATGCATGCAACCTACTACTCAAATGAACGTTTTAGTGCATTCCAAACGTATATACTACCGCTTCAATATGAACTAAATTTGAATTTGTTTCTCTATTTGAATAAGATCGACAGTAATGATTGTTGTGAAGTCAAAGTATTTGAATTCGTTTCTCTGTTTTAATAAGATCTACAATCATCATTATTGTCAAGTTAAACCATCGTTTGTGTATTATCTTCACAGCACACCATATGATTAGTCTCGAGTTACATATGAACTATGTGTACTATATGAACTCGAACTAGATTTTTTGAATCCACTTTATTTTGATTTCAAATCACATTACATTTTTAGCTCTAGCTAGATCTTCATAATCTAAACCATGTCTCATATGTATAATGTGTTTATCACATTATGTATGGTGCCCCGCCCCCTACGCCTAAAAGTATTTAGATGTGAGTTGCAAACACCACACATTACCACAAATTCAAATAAAATGTGAGAATGTTCGATATATAGTATTGTTTAGATTGTTCGATATTTAGTTGTAAGCTGCAAACGCCACACATTATCACAAATTTAAATAAAATGTGAGATTGTTTGATGTATAGTATGGTTTAGATTGTTCGGCATTTAGATGTGAGTTGCAAACGCCATGCATTATCACATTATGCTATAACATGTGCACAACACGTGTATCACCGCTATATTCATGCATGCAATGTTTAAAACACTATGATCTCCTATTAAAATATATGAATCCGTTTTCATATCAAATTATGATCTTTGTTAGTCTCTTACACCCACACAATCCTCTATCCTTTGTAGCTACCACTAACTTTCTCTCGTGCATGCACACGCCCTCGTTGCCCTCCCCCTCCCGCGGCATTCTATCCACCGGGCACATTGATTTTTCTCTTTAGGTCGTTCTCCCAGAGTCTCCACAACTCCTTTCCGACACACACCGATCGATAAACCTCTCCAGCGATGCCTGCCTACAACATACACACACACCTTCAGTCTCCTCCTTTATGTGTCCTTGCCTCGTGTCTCTCATACGGTCAGACACACGTGTAAACTTTCGCCCCTCTTTTCATCGATCTCACAACCGCACACTCCTCCCCCTATCTAGCTAGTAGTTGGGCCTCTCGCACCACCTCCTAGCTCCATTCTCTCTGTCTATCCGTCTCACTGGGCCTTATTTGCCTCTAACAAATGGACGTACACCGACCGATCTCTTGCTATACATATAGCTAGCTAGGTCCTTATAACTCGTTTTTACCCACACGTCAATCGATCTACCTCATTAGTTGTGTCTCTCCCTTCCTCCGACAAACAACAATTGATCTACCGATCTAGTTAGGTTTGCTTACCAAACACATGGTTCCCCTTCATCATCCATGGATGCATCCCGATAGATCTATCACGCACAGGCACACACAGAAACACATCCCCACTCTTATTGATAACATTGCAGTTCCACCCTCAGTTTGTCTAGTAGGCCTCTCCCACCATCTTCGAGAAGTAACTCCATCACCCATCCAGCACTCTACCCTCTCCCTCCCTCTCCCTCCCTCTCTCTCTCCTCTCTCTCTCTCTGTCCCATCATATTTCCCGTCCTTCAGTTATGTATGGATGTCGACCAATCTCCCTCAAGACATAGCTGGGTCTCTCCTTCTCAACACATATACGAGTCGTTCTACCTCTATAGTTAGGCCTCTGCCCACCCCTCCCCCCACCCCTCCCCCCACACACACTGATACATC
>NC_057808.1:409583354-409685978 GCF_018294505.1 Triticum aestivum
CACACACACACAATTTCGATGGCTCTCTTCATCGATCTCGCACCCACCCACTTGATCCTCTCTTCGACTCTATCGATAGCTATGACCCCTCCCTCTCTTCTCGTGGATTGCCCGACCCTCTATGTATGATATGGACAGGCCTCCATTTCACACACATTGCATGCAAAATTTTGTTTGAGATGTCATCGACACATATTCCCACAAATAATTCACGAAATCAACCCCCACCCCCACCCCAAAACAAAAAACACTCACGAACGCGGTTTGTATCTCTCACACACACCCACGTAGGTGGGGGACGTGCATGAAGAGAAGAGGTGCATGCATGACGCACGTACTCCCGTCTCCTTTCCCAACCACACCCACGCGGGTACACGGTGGAGCTCATTTCTGTACGAAAAAGGCAGCCCACGTGGTAATTTGGCACATGTACTGGTTGTCCACTTGGTGGAGGGAGGATCGTCTACCACGGGTGAACAAACAAATTGCGACTTGACGTGTTATGTTAAAAAAAGAGGCAAACCATGTGGGGCCTACCTTGGAGGCAAGGCTCTATACACTGGAGTACTTTTGATGTGTCCCGTCAACTCGCAGAACGAGGAGAAGCTTGCTTAGTACGCCGTCTCCCCCAACCACGGGCGCAGTGGCTCACAGGATGAGGTGAAGCTTGCTCCGCCTTACGCCCGCTCCCTCGCCCATGCGCACGGTGGCTTGCAGAACGAGGAGAAAAATTTACTACTCCCTCCGTTTACTCCTCGTCCCTACTACCTTGGTTATAGAGATTATATCATATTGTTTGGAATATATATGTCCTTTAGTAGATTTCAATATGAACTACTAGTACATACTCCAAACACTGATGTATATATACGTATTTTAGAGTGTAGATTCACTCATTTTGCTCCGTATGTAGCACTCTCCCTCGCCCCTCGACCCTCGCCCACGTGGTGGACGTGCAGCAATTCATTCGGTCTCATATAGCCAGAACGATATATACTGCACTACCATTATTGCTCGACTTCCCGAAGAGGCGAAGAGCCAATCGCAAGGTTAATATTTTGGAGATGCCAAGCGCAAGGTTATAGGAGAACGAGTAGTAGGTGTCGCGTCATTTATAAATAAAGTTTTTTTTCTTCAGTGGCACGTACGCAATATGATAGGTTCATATGGAGAGAAAAGGAAACCGCTCCACTATATACATAGTCAGGACGGGCCAGCCTACACGGTTGCTTGCTGGGGTTGCTCTCTTCACACTCTCTCGCACAAAACGACTGTGGCCACATCTCCAACATCCCGGCGGATCACGTCCGCTTGGGGAAGGGGTGGATGCTTAGTGTAGATGCGGTGGCCGTCGCCGACGGCGAAAACCCACTGTCGGCACGTCCCGATCAGGGGTCCCCGCCGTTCTCTCTCACAAAGCCGGTGAGGTTGCCTTCGTCCCTTACTCACTGCCGTGACGTGGGCAGTTGCCGTCTCCCGCCGCCCTCCTCAAGGTTGAGCTACGTCCCTCAGGTACAACACCCTTTACAGCCAGCTTGCACCACTGCTCCAGCTGCCCACATCACTCCCTGTGGATATTTCTACTTCTTTGCCCCGCACATACCTCTATTGGCTTCTACGTACTGTATTTGTGATGAGTTTATGTCTCATCAACTAGTCCCAGTAATCTTATCCTAATCACGCTTCTTCAATTTCTTTGCCACAGGGATGCTCATCTCGATTTTGGTGAAACTGCACAAAATGATCCGATGGTCAAAAGGTTGCAAACTTCATTTATTAGGAAGCTCGAACGTTGCCAGCAAATTGAAGCCTGGTCAGGGTTCACGGTTCAAGGGCTAGGGACTGCATGTGTCGTTTTTTTCTTTAGCTGCCTCTGTTCCAAAATAAGTGTCAACTTTAGTAGTAGTACAACTTTGTACTAAAGTTTGCACAAAGTGAGACACTTATTTTGGAACGGAGGGAGTACATATTTGCTATGATCTGTCAATCATTGAGATGCAATAGCATGCATGTTAGTCTCCTTTGTATTTGATGAAATGTTGCACCGGGCAACCTTGGACGCAAGATACATGTAACAGAAGCTGGAAGCTTCATAGCATTGTACAAATTTATCTCGCTGATAAATTACAGTACGTACTATACTAGTACTTCCTCCGTTCCTAAATATAAGTCTTTGTAGAGATTTCACCATGAACCACATGCGGATGTATATAGATGCATTTTAAGTGTAGATTCATTCATTTTGTTTCATATGTAGTGGAATCTCTACAAAGACTTATCTACTAGTAATAGCTAGCCCCCACTACTAGGAATTCTCTATCCTCTCCTTGAGCCACATCATCAAAATTGATGTAGCCGTTAGATGAAGTAAATCAGTCCATAATAGCCGTCTGATCTAGACATTGAGAGGCTCCGCACTAAGCCACATGCAAGCATGCAGAAATACCGTGGCACATGCATGTGAGTGGGTTTTAAATCACATCAACATGTCTGCATGCAAGCATGCACCGGTAGCATGCATGTAAGTGAGCTTTTAAGTCCCATTAACATGTCAAAAAGAAAAATATAATCCCATTATGCAGTAGGAGTTGGCTGATCTTTTTTCCTTACGTGGGATGATCTAAATGATGATGGGAGTTTATTTAGTTTGGCTACCACAGTTGTCATGCGGTTATAGAGTTTTTTTAGTTCTATGAAATCGATAATTTTGCGCAGAGAGATATACCGCTGTTCCGCGGCAACGCGCGGGGACTCATCTAGTAATATTTAGGAATGGAGGGAGTACTATGTAAAGAGTTAGGTGTCGCACGGTGATAGTGTGAGGTGGGCCATGTAATCACTGAGCATGTGTGTTTTCACTGCTCTTGCACGCCTCCGCTATAAGAGTGGAGAAAATTGTAATCTAGTAGTAGTACCTCCTTTCGCCGAAAGCTTGGGACATCCAGCAGTCCTACCACCTCAGAAATAAAGACCAATGGGCCGTCAAATCACATAGACCCAGCAGTAAGTTGGACGGACGAAGCAACAATCACTCTTGCGCCAGTGAGAGGTCGCGTCCGCTCTGCCCGGGCATGAATGCGGCACCAATTCTTTGGAGCGGCTGTGACCGTTTCGGGCGGGAAGCGCGCGCGGGCGATGGAGGGGCTTTGGGTGGGCCAGGCTGGTCAGGAGCGGGCATGGCAGCTGTCCACATGTCCCTACCGGACACGCCCGGAAACGAGAGGATGCACCGACTCTCGCGGCTAAAATCGTACTACACTACACAACATCTCTCTGTAGGAGTAGGTCGATCTGTCGCTCTCTCTAACACACACATGCTGTTTAAACACACACACACACACACACACACACACACGCACGCACGCACCTTGGTCCCGTTGCACCTTCTAACGTGACTTATTACACCTAGACGGAGGGAGTAGTAAGTATACGAGATACGGTGGCACACTGACTTAAGTCGAATACAAGTGCCCAAAATTTGTGTGCATGTTATAATAAGGATTCACTTAAAATAGTACGTGAGCGAACAGAGGGATCAATTGGACAGTGTTCCCGAGCAGTAGCGAGATGTGTGAGGTAAGATACACGGATGGCGCTTTTAATTCTTCTTATTAATTTGTTTGTTTCACCCTCTGACTGGTGGGACCCAACGTACTACGTGGAGAGAGGTAAGGTGACTAAGGCTGCATTATTTATGCACCACTGTGGATAGTCTTACCACCAAAGCCACATGACACGATTATGATTGAAATCCCAATGCCTCCCACACAAAAAAAACACGGCATGCTTGTCACACGAATGCAGGAATGTATAAAGGTTATTTCCCTCTCGTTGATCATAACGGGAGGGTTGTCTCGCTGGTTAGCCTGTTCGCTCATCAAACTTGAGGTCTCGGGTGGATTCTTTGACTGGTCAAAATGTTTTCTAGGGTTTGCACGCTTCACACTCTCTCTCCAGTATATATATACACGCTGGAGCCTCGATCAGCACTTGTAGTCGCTCTCTTCACACTCTCTCGCCCTCTCCCACTAGAGCCTCAGCGCTTGTAGTTGCTCTCTTCACACTCTCTCGCCTTCTCCATATCTAAACAGGACTTCGTTGGCCTCTCTCTCCCCTCACTGCTGCTCAAAGAGCCGGCAGGATCCGTCCGCCGGGAAGGGAAGGAGGCTTAATGCTGTCGCCGTCGGCGAGGGACTACCGGCGCAGCTGTTCACTTTCCACCCAGTGGCGGCGCGGGAGGGCCTCTGACCCCTTCTTCCGCCGCCGTCCCGTCGCCCACCGAACCACGCCCCAAGAACCTTAAGGTATAATTTACTTACTCCACAAGCATTGCTCTAGCTACATGTATACCATGAATCTAGGATGTGGTTCAAAGAGGAAAGGAGTGGGGGAAAGTAGTGGGAAAAGTTGTATATAGCATGAATCTAGGACGTGGTTCAAAGAGGAAATGAAGGGGGAAAGTTGTATAGCATGAATCTAGGACGTGGTTCAAAGAGGAAAGGAATGGGGGGAAGTAGTGGGGAAAGTTGTATCGCATAAATCTAGGACGTAGTTCAAAGAGGAAAGGAAGGGGCGAAAGTACTAGTTCAAAAAGGAAAGGAAGGGACAAGGCTGTAGAGTTTGAGCAGGACTAGATTTTCTGCGCTCACATAGGGAAAGGTGTCTAAAGATAACAAAACTGGGACCAACACAAATATGCTCCTTGGTTGTTTGTTCTTTGTTGCAACAGACTGTGCATGACCACAGTACATCGGTAGATGCACATGGTGCTGGTGCGTCCACTGTCCCGTGCAACTCATTAGCTGTTGTTAATCTAAGGCCCTGTTTGGTTAAAAACTCCCTAGTCCCTACCAGCTTGGTTGCAGGGACTAAACATGGACTAGAGGTTATTAAATGACATGCTAAAAGACCATGTTACCCCTAGTAATGAACTAATAGAGACAAGGTGCGATGCGTGGCAGGGGCAACTGTTGGGAAAAGTCCCAAAAAGACTCCCTCGTGGTCTTCTTTCTTTAGTCCCAAATGCCCAGTTTTAGTCCCTAAAAGTCCCTCCTGTTTGGTTTAGATGGGACTGACATGGAGTTTTTTTAGTCCCTACACCAAAATGTCCCTGTAAACAAACACCCTCTAATAATGCCGCTGGAAAATTGATGCAATGCCACAGTTAAAAGCAAATTACATGTTTAACGAATTTTATTGTTAATATAATCTCTATGTTAATATTAATCAATGCCACCGTTTGAGAAATGCTACTGCCTTGCTTTCTTTCCCATTTGGATAAGGTAGATGCTTCTTTTTGTTGGCTTCTGTGTCATCCACCGTTATTGACCACTAATTGTTTCCTTTGCACCTTTGTGTAAACAGGGTTATCTACTTCACCGCGTTGCCATTGTGACCTTTTGTTGCACTGCACAAAACACTTTTGTTTTAAGAGTGTTTTGTGCAGTTCAACCAAAATATCACACCGACAACGTTGCTTGATTGCTTGATCTTAGTGGAACTGCACAAGAGGAGATCTTACTTCCTATCTGTTAAGGCGAATTTGGTTCAGATCTTCTTGTGAGTTGTTTGAATTCCGCATCATGAGAGGTCAGTACTAGCCTTCTTTCACATGATTCTGCAGTGTGCTTTCATATGTTGTGCTACTTGTATGATAATGTTGCTTGATTTTAGTGAACTGCACAAATGGAGACAAGACTTCCAATCTGTATGTGCACCGTAATATCCCATTGAGCTAAGATAAGGATATTTCACAACTGTTGGCCTGTATTTTGCCACTTTCATCAGAAAATTAAGTTTAGTACTATACTTGTGCTCCCAAATCTTACATTGAAGGCGAAGCTTGTCTGTTATTAAACCAAGTGATGAAGGGGAAGAACAAACGGAAGAAAAACAAAAATCAACTCCCGGTGCTGTAATGAAGCACTGGAACTGTGATGACACAAGTAATGATATAGTTTTGCATCTTAATTTATTGCTATGGCTGGAACGAGCAATTGTTTTGCCACTGATTTGATGCCACTCTTAATGTAATATGTAATTATCTCTACTTGTGCAAACAGGGATCTTCTTTGAAGATACCATTTATTTTAGTGGAACTGCACAAGAATATGTTGGAAACATTAAATTAATCGAGGAGTATATAGTAAGCATGGCCACCACCGTAGATAGCAACAGATGGTTCCGGAGAAGTGCTTCATCTGTATGCTCTACACAATAAGCCTCCTGACAAAGGTTGGTACTCGCCCACTGATTTCATCCATATGATTGAGCTTTGTCATCTCTATTGGTGTTGTGCTACTATTTAGATATTGTCATGAAAAGGTGGTATTGTCCTTGAGAAGTGCTTCATCTGTGCTGTTTTAAATATTCCCTTTCCTTTTTTTGAGCAAACAGGGATGCTAGCATTTAGTTGTCCTCTTGTCTTTGCACAACAAGATCATCTTCGTCTGAAGAAGAATATGGTGTACGTGAAGTGACTAGTTCCGATTATGCCAGGATGAAGAAGCCGTGTCTATCTTCTCATCAGAAGGAGCAGTTGAAGGATGGTTACATTACTCCCCACAAGACCAAACTAACTTCAGCTCAGAAGGACTGACAACTCTCCATTTTTTACTGTGATGCGCGAGTACAATGTTGTTCTAGGATTCTTTCTGGTGAGTTCCATTTTTCTAAAAGTGTGCTCTACATGGACCATGTATGTGCCTGTTGAAACTGTCAATTCATAGTACAGTTTGCTTTATACTAATCACTTTTTTGTATTTGTGCAAACAGGGGTGCTCAGCTTGATTTCAATGGGAACTACACAAAATGTTCATGAATACATCGAATCATTCATTTCCACCACAAGAAAGGAGGTGCCGATAACTTCAAGGCGTTGCAACATATAAGGGCGAAATCATACAAGCTACGCGCGAATTTGGTTGATTTTGGTGGAACTGCACAAAAAGAACAGCTGGTTTATTTAGCACGAGGTGCCATGTCAATGTCCGAACTGATGGCAAACCCTGCCCATTCCACAATCGTAGGCATTTGATATTTTGGAATGGGACAACCTTGTCAAATTTTGCTCATTGATTTTAGCAAGACATGCGTTTGATATTTTCGAATGGGACGCCCTTTGCTGTCAGCAGCGTCGATCAATTTTTTCTTTATTCTTTAGTTGTGAAGTAAATATTGCCTCTGACATGTGAGCCGCTGAGATGCATAATCATCGATTGTTTTGAATGTTCTCTATGAATTGCCAGGCCTGTGTGTTTGATTGCAATGTACAGAAACGCTAAAAAGCTGCTCAAACTCTTTGTACCCCTTCTGTTCCTTTTTACTTCGCACATTGTGAAAGTGCATACTTTTTTGTATAAGATTGGTCAAAGTAGAGATACTTTGACTGCAGATAAAACTTGTATGCAGACTAGAAAGGACCGGAGGGAGTACATGTGAAACTGCTGCAAACGAGGTGATCACCCTGGGAATAATGCTAGTACGTATTGTTTTGCATGTTCATCCAATGCCAGTGATACATGAATTCGAACTAATCAAAATAAATTCATTCATACACGGTCGGATTTCATATAAACATGCCGGATTTCATTACATTTCATACATTCTTCAACTAAAAAGGGGTGCGCTGGAGGTATAATTAATTAACCGAAGCTACCCACCTGTGTCCCACTGAGCCGAATAGAAGCTTCAGTGACTTAACTGTAGGTGCAGTTGCGTAACTGACATGTGGCATGTTGGGCCCACGTGTCAGTCAGCCAACTGCACCAGCAGTTAAGTAGAAGCAGCGTTCTTCTCCAGCGCAGCTCTCCGACTCCACGTCGCCGCCAAGAAGCTAACCGGCCGTCAATGGTCAACCCGCCTAGCTTGGCTTCAACCGGAGGGTAGCAGCGGTGGCCTTACTTGGACCCGAGCGGCGGCGACCTATCGTGTTCAACTCTTCCTTGTTTTCTGTGTGGCGCGGCCTCGTTGGAAGCGGGGTGGGGCCTCGGCGGAGCCGGCGATGTCCTCTGTCTCGTTGCCAGCGGGCGGCGCCTCAGCGGAGCGGTGGAAATCCTCCCCCACGTTGCCGGCAGGGTGGGGCCTCGGCTGAGCCGGCGATGTCCTCTGCCTCGTTGTTGGCGGGGCGGGGCCTCGGCGGAGCCGACGGTGTCCTCTGCCTCGTTGTTGGCGCCGCGGGGCCTCGGCGGAGCAGGGCCTCGTCGACGCCAGCGGAGCGGGGACTCGTCGAAGCCGGCATTGTCCTCTGCCTCGTCCTCGGTCTCACCAAACAGCGCCTTGCCCGCTTCATCGCCCTCTTTGCTAGCCTCTTTGTAGGCGGCCGCAGCCTCCGCCACCCGCATGCGGTACCGCCAGCGCTCGAGGCGGCCCTTGCGGGCGGAGCGGTACGAGTCGAGCAGCACCTCCTGCTCCGCCCGCTCTGCGGCGATCTGCTCCTCCGCCTGCAGGTGCTCCTGGAGGAGACGGTGGTTGTAGGCGGTGTCGGCCTGCGCCTCCCGGAACTGCTCCTCACGTATCTGCCTCACCCTGTCCATATATTGGGCAAGGGCCTCGCCGATGGTCATGGTGCAATGCACCAGCGAGGATGGCGTGGAGGAGGGGGTTGGCGCCGGATCGTCGACTACCATGTTCTCCATTGGGACGTCGTCGTCCTCCGGCTGCCTGCCGGCCAGCTGGTCGGCAGCAATGGCTGCCATCTCCTTGTGGTCCGTCGCCCGCCCATCCCGAAGAGCGCTGGAGCATGAGGAAGCCATGGTGGGCAGTAGTGGTGTGGACAGGAGAAAGGGAACGGATGCGGATGACTGCGGCTATGGCCAGCGCAGCAGTTTATATAGCAATGGTGGGCGGGTGGAGGGACGGACGTGTGGCGCCGGAGTAGCCGCCTCGGCAACTGCGTATCATTAATGTGGGCGGCAGATGGACGGACGGACGGCACTTGTGTCCTTTGAAGGCGAAGCAATCGCCTGCACAGGGAAGCGGGGCGGGCGGGGCTGACTGTTTCACGCGGAAAGCACGCGCGGGCGAGGAGATGACTTTACTTGGAGAGGATGACAATGGGGACCCACCAGGTCCATAGCCTGACGTACGCAAGTGCCTCCTTATTATATATATATATATATATATAACTATCATTTATTTTGCTTCCTCCTGGTTTCCTGACATCACGGTCCCACACCATTGTCAACCTATGTAGTAGTCAATAAACGAGAGAATTGCACAAGAAGCGGCCGACAGCTGGGACCAAGCAGCTCGAGCAGTATTTGTGTTTTTGAGGTGTGAGCACTGCAGAGTTTTTCGATGTTTAGCCCAGATATTAATTTTTCTCCTCTGAACAACAACGAAAACATCGCTGCAGGTATTAACTGGGCGGGCTGTGGCCTGTCTAGCCCAGGACAGATATCCAGCCCAGATATTAATTTTTTCAAGCTGCAAATGGCTAGCCCAGCTATACTTTTTTTAGGAATACCCAGGCAAGGTCAAGTTGTTATTCTCCGCCTCGCTGGGCTGCAAATCTTTCCTAGGAGGGATGCATTAGGCTTAACAAGAAAATGGGCTTTAAGAAATAATAAATGGGATGTAATTATAAAAACTGGGCAGTAACTATAAAAAAATGCACCAAACACATGATTACTTTATAAAATATTATTTTTGGATATTGAAAATTTTAATTTCATTAATTGTTGCGAGCGCAATGTTTCGTTGGATTTTTACGTAATATAAATTTATATTGAAATTGTATTTAATCTGACTAGAAATTTCGGGATAAAAATATTTCGGATCCCATCAAAATGTGGGAAATTTTATTGAATTCTATTTTGAACGGTTGGTTGAAATGGGTTATACTTTTAACAAACTGTAAATGGGCTATAGTAAATTCCATTAGAATTCAAAAATGGGCTACACATTCTTACAAATCTCAAATGGGCTATAAGTTCTCTGCCACACACTTCTGGCCTTACTAAGTTGACGCATCCCCTAAAAAACAGAGTTGACGCGTATGCAAGGCTTTGTCAACTTATAGTCAACACACGGTTCTAGCAGAAGTGGCCATTGGATGTCCATCCAACGGATGCCGTGCTTCTTCTTCAATCTCGGATATTCTAGCTTCATGTCGGAGTAAATGGCCACGGGTACCCTAACCGACTACCCATGGTTCTTCAAAAATTATCAGGCCGATTGAGCCTCCAAGCGTTCGAAGCATTGGGCCGACTTCCCCTGGCCGACTACCGCAGGGGCCGGCTCTCCAAAGGCGACCCGGCCCCGGTAACCTCCCCCAAGATGGTTGCGAGATGGCCGACTCAAGGAAGTCGGCGCCAAGAGGACCGACTTCCAAGAGCCAGCCATGAAGCGCGCCGACTCCACAAAGCCGGCCAAGACCGTACCCACCAAAACTACACCCACATAACGGCGACAAGACGGGGTGTGGCCACAGTGCGGCCACTACCCCCTAAGCCCGAGGCAGGCATGGCCACAGGACGCCGTACGGGTCAGCCATCTCCCGTCCGGCTCGGCACTGTAGCCATGCTGGCCTCACGTCACCCACGACAGACGCCAGTACGGCCCACGGGCGGCGGGCCCCTTTAGCCAGAGAGAGGCGCGAAGGCGGCCCGGCCTCCCCCAGTCGGCCAAGGGCGTAGCCGGCCCCCAGAAGCCGGATACCCCCTCCCTCGAAGCATGTGCCACATTAAGGAGACAAGACGAGGTAAGGCTACAGTGAGAGCCCTCGAGGCGGCACACTGTAGCCACGCTTACCTCGACGAAGCCCTCGTCATCAGGGACGAGGCTATAGTAAGTAGCCGCCGAAAAGACCCCTAGGCAGTGGGGCCGGCCTGTCGACCAAGAGGCTGGCAGCCGGCGGGACCCACCAGTCGGCGGGCCCCAACGGCCGGCGAAGAAGTCGGCAAGCGCAGACACTGACGACTGGGACCCGCGCCCAGCCGGATTACAATTGTACCCCCGGGGGGTAGGCCTATATAAACCCCCCGGGGCACCCATGCAAAGGGTTGGCTTCTTAGAGTTACACACACACCATAGAGAGAGGGAAGCAAGAGCTAGCCTTGCTCTTCTTCTCCCTTGAACCCGATAGCTCAAGGAGCATTTGTAGCTACTCTTTCTGATCTAGTGATCATGCGGAGACCCCGCAGAGCAGGACTAGGGGTGTTATCTCCACGGAGAGCCCCGAACCTGGGTAAGATTCGCCGGCGTGCATGTCTTCGCCTCATCCCGTTTCCAGGCACCGGCGACGTCTTACTGGCACCCACCATGATAAGCCACCCGTTGGCATATGTCGCACCTACCACCCGACATTTGGCGCCCACCGTGGGGCCAGGTGCACCGTCGTCCGGAGACCTGTTCTGGACGGGAACCCTCTTCCTCCCCCGCGAGCGCAGCCAGCCTGCTGCGCCCGATGGCGTTTTCCTCGACGCGCTGCAAGGCGTCGACGACGCCTGCGCAGTGAGCTGCCTCGCCGATCTGCTCGACGAGACTCGCATCTCCGACGAGCCCACGTCCGACGCGGGCACGTACTACCCCGAGAGCCGCCTCGTCAGCCTCCTCGGCCAGCTTCACATCTCTAGCGAGCCCGCTGCAGATGTGGAGTCGGTCGGCTCCACCGACCCGATGCTCGTCGACTCCGACACGGCCTCGCTCGACGCCTACCCCTCCGACGTGGTGGTCTTCGACGATCCTCTCCCTCGAGCTGACAGTGGCAGCAGCGCTATCACCGAAGTGTTGGTCATCAGCCACGTCGCCAACTCAGGCGAGAACGCCCACGACACCCTGCAAGCGGCGATGCATGACCTATCCGTCCCCATCCCGGCCGACGCAGACGCCGAGACCCTGGAGGCACGACGCCTCGCCCTCGTCGCGGAAGGCCAGAAGATAGCCTCCATGAGATGCCTCACCGAGGCCTACCAGCGCGAAGTCGACCGCGCCGCCTTCGGTACGCCGCCGCCTAGCGGGCCGAGCCGAGCCGAGCCGGCTTCGTCCAGAAGCGCGGCGCGGCTATCGCCAGCATGCTGGGGGCAGATCGCCCCGTCTACGCCACCCTGCTCGAGAATCTATGAGCTTCTCAGGCGGCCGCCGAAGAGCTAAATGGGCTGGGAGCCGACGAGCTCCCCTACATGACAAGGCGGATCCAGCAGCTGATCGACGCGGCTGCAGAACGACATGAAGCCGGCGCCCGCGCTGATAGTCATCCCCCGGGCCGGGAGCACGCCGCGATGTCCCGCTCGCCGACTGCGAGCGGCGCCCGCCAGAAGGAAGACAAGGAGCCGGCTGCTAGCCGCAGCCGGACTCGTATCACCATCGAGCGCGACGCGGAAGGCCGCCCTCGAGCGGTGGAGCGCCAAGGAAATACGCCTCCTCCCCCGCCTCGAAGGGAGAGACGTCTCACCCCGCCGCCCGTCACGCACCCGACTCTTGGTGACCGACTAGGCCGCCGAGAAGGAGTCGGCGAGAACGACGCCCGCCACCGGATCGACCGCCTTGCTCGATCCCTGGCGTTAGAAGAAGAAGACGATGTCGGCCCGCCATGCTTTGGCCCCCGCATCCGCGACGAGCCATTCCCCAAAGGGTTCTCGCTCCCCAGAGACACGCCCAAGTACAACGGCTCAGTGAAGCCGGAAGATTGGCTCATCGACTACTCCACTGCTGTCAGCATAGCCAACGGCAACCGACGCGTCGCCGTGAAATACGTCCCCCTCATGCTGCAAGGCACGGCGCGCACCTGGCTCAATAGCCTCAAGCCCTACGGCATCAACAGCTGGCTGGACTTCACAGAGGTCTTCGTCCGCAACTTCACCAGCACGTACAAGCGACCTCCCAAGCCTCGCCAGCTCTCCCTATGCGTCCAAGGGCCCAGCGAGTCGACCCGCGACTACCTCACGCGGTGGGCCGAGCTCCGCAACTCCTGCGAGGGAGTGCACGAGGTTCAGGCCATCGAGTACTTCACCGCCGGGTGCCGAGAGGGCACCCTCCTCAAGCACCAACTCCTCTGCGACGACCCGGCTACCCGCGACGAACTGCTGATCATCGCGGACAAGTACGCCACGGCCGACTCCTCGATGAAGACCGAGCTTCGAGTGGACGCCTCTGGGAAGGTGCTCGCTCCGGCTCCAAAGACGCCGGCTGGCGACTCCAATCGGCGCCCCTACCAGAACGATCACAAGCGCAAGGCCCCCATGCCGCCTTCCACCAGTCGGCAGGTGGCCACAGTTGAAGATGAGCAGCCCGAAGAGCGGCCCGCTCCCAAGAAGAAGGGTGGTAGGCCGGCTTGGCAGCCGGCTTTCTCTTACGAGCAGAATCTCGACGCCCCCTGCAAGTTCCACAGCGGCGCGAAGCCGTCCAACCACACGACCCGAAAATGCCACTGGCTCACGCGAATCTCCAAGGGCGAAGGGCTGGTGCCGCCTCCGCCTCCCGGCCCGCCGCCTCCAGCCCCCCAGCAGTCGGCGGCTCGGCCGGCAGTCGGAGCCATCCAAGATGAATTCCCTGAAGAGCACGCCGCCTACGTCGTCTTCACAAGCCAAGCCGAAGACAAGCGCAGTCGCCGTCGTCAGCATCAAGAGGTCAACGCAGTCTCCTCTAGCGCCCCCGAGTTCATGCACTGGTCAGAGAAGCCCATCAACTGGAGCTAGGCCGACCACCCAGAGGTGATGCCATCCCCTGGCTCCTATGCACTGGTCTTGGATGTCACCCTCGCGACGGAGAGGCGAGCAGCCCGATTCTCCCGCGTCCTGATAGATGGCGGAAGCACTATCAATATACTGTACCGCGATACCATGGAGAAGCTGAACATCAAGGCAAAGCAGCTCATGCCAAGCCGGACCGTGTTCCATGGCATCGTGCCCGGCTTGTCTTGCTCCCCGACCGGCAAGATCAAGATGGATGTTCTCTTCGGAGATAAGGATCATTTTCGCCGAGAAGCGATTTGGTTTGAGGTAGTGGATCTGGAGAGCCCCTATCATGCTTTGCTTGCTTGACCTGCTCTGGCCAAGTTCATGGCCGTGCCCCACTACTCCTACCTGAAGATGAAGATGCCGAGCTCAAAGGGGATCATCACCGTAGCCGGCGACTACAAGAAGTCCATCGAGTGTGCCATGGCCAGCAGCCGGCTGGCCGAGTCCCTCGTAGTGGCAGAAGAGAAGAAGATGCTGGAGCGGGTTGTGGCCATGGCCGGCAAGTAGCCGACCCTGTCCCCCAACCCCAAAGATTGTGATGCGCAGGGCTCCTTCCAGCCGGCCAAAGAGACGAAGAAGATACCTCTGGACCCGGAGAACCCGGAAAGGTTTGCTGTTATTGGAGCAAACCTGGACAGTAAATAGGAAGGCGAGCTCATCGACTTCCTCCGTGAGAATCGAGACATTTTTGCATGATCCCCAAAGGACATGCCGGGTGTCCCGAAGGATTTCGCCGAGCACAAATTACACGTCCGAGCTGACGCGAAGCCGGTCAAACAGCCCCTTCGCCGACTGTCAGAACAGAAGCGAAGAATCGTAGGAGAAGAGATAGCCCGACTCCTCGCCGCTGGCTTTATCATGGAAGTGTTTTTTCCAGAGTGGCTTGCCAACCCAGTTCTGGTATTGAAGAAGAACAACAAGTGGCGTATGTGTATAGACTACACCAGCCTGAACAAGTCCTGCCCCAAGGATCCGTTTGCTTTGCCACTGATTGACCAAGTGATAGACTCCACAGCCGGATGCGAGCTGTTGAGTTTTTTGGATGCCTACTCAGGGTACCATCAGATCAAGTTGGACCCAGCAGACCGCCTGAAGACTGCCTTCATCACACCATTTGGAGCTTTCTGTTACCTGACTATGACATTCGGCTTAAGGAACGCCGGTGCCACTTTTCAGCGTTGCATGCAGAAATGCCTCCTCAAGCAACTCGGCAGAAATGCCCACGTCTATGTAGACGACATTGTGGTTAAGACAGAGAAGCGCGGCACCCTGCTGGAAGATCTCAAAGAAACATTCGCCAACTTGCGCCGATTCCAAATCAAGCTCAACCCCGAGAAATGCGTGTTCGGAGTACCAGCCGGCCAGCTGCTAGGCTTCCTGGTCTCCGAACGCGGCATCGAGTGCAACCCTGTGAAGATCAAGGCCATCGAGAGGATGGAGATTCCCACCAAATTGCGAGATGTGCAGAAGTTCACCGGGTGCTTGGCCTCCCTAAACCGCTTTATCAGCCGACTCGGAGAGAAGGCTCTCCCCCTGTACCGACTCATGAAGAAGTCCACTCACTTCGAGTGGAATGACCAAGCCGACCAAGCCTTCCATGAGTTGAAGAAGATGCTGACCACTCCACCTGTCCTGGCAGCGCCGACTGAGAAGGAACCGATGCTCCTCTACATTGCCGCGACTAGACGAGTAGTCAGTACAGTTGTTGTGGTCCAGCGCCCGGAAGAAGGCCGAGCCCAGCTAGTCCAGAGCCCGGTGTATTACCTAAGCGAAGTGCTATCCAGCTCAAAGCAGAACTACCCGCACTACCAGAAGATGTGCTATGGGGTGTACTTCGCCGCCAAGAAGCCGAAGCCCTACTTCCAAGAGCATCCCATCACGGTCGTGTGCACCGCCCCGCTCGCCGAGATCATAGGCAGCCGGGATGCATCCGGCCGAGTGGCTAATTGGGCCATTGCATTGGCACCATACACGATCTTCTACCAACCCCGCACCGCCATCAAGTCCCAAGCATTGGCCGACTTCCTCGTCGACTGGGCCGAGACCCAGTACCTACCACCGGCTCCCGACTCTACCCATTGGCGGATGCACTTCGACGGGTCCAAAATGCGCACCGGCTTGGGAGCCGCCATCGTCCTCACCTCTCCCAAAGGCGACAAACTCAGATACACGCTGCAGATCCACTTCGCCGCCTCCAACAACGTGGCCGAGTACGAGGCGCTCGTACATGGGCTCCGGCTAGCCAAAGAACTCGGCATACGCCGGATCCTGTGTTACGGCGACTCAGACTTAGTGGTCCAGCAGTCGTCTGGCGACTGGGACGCCAAGGACGCGAACATGGCGAGCTATCGATTCCTCGTCCAGCAGATCAGCGGGTACTTCGAAGGGTGCGAGTTCCTTCACGTGCCAAGGGCCGACAACGACCAAGCAGATGCCCTAGCACGGATCGGCTCCACCCGACAGGCCATACCGACTGGCGTCTCCCTCCAGCGCCTCCTCAAGCCGTCCATCAAGCCGTCTCCAGAGTCGGACTCTATCTTCGTACCGCCTGTGCCAGATGCAGCCGGATCCGACTGGAGGAACCCCGCAGGCGGCACGGGGACTTCGACAACTGGCCCGCCGACTGCCGTAGTCGCACCCGGCCCGGGGACTTCAGAACCCGGCCCGGGGACTGCAGCAGTCGGCCTGGGGACTGCAGCAACACAAGAAGCGGTGGCCGACTCCAATTCCACGCCTCCCGACCCACCCACCCGAGTCATGGTGGCCGTCCTAACAGAAGAAGAAGTCACAGCTCCATCATGGGCCCAGCCCATCCTCAAGTTCCTAGTCAGCAGAGAGCTGCCGGCTGATGAGATCTCAGCAAGACTAGTGCAACGACGAGCCGGAGCATATGCAATAATCAACAGAGAGCTTGTTAAGCGCAGCATCACTGGAGTCTTCCAGCGTTGTGTCGAGCCAGAGAAAGGAGTGGCAATCCTCAAGGATATCCATCAAGGCGAATGCGGCCACCACGCAGCCTCAAGATCACTTGTGGCCAAAGCTTTTCGCCATGGTTTCTTTTGGCCGACTGCTTTGGAAGATGCCAAAGAGATAGTCAAGAGCTGCAGAGGATGCCAAGTTTTCAGTTCCAAGCAACACCTGCCGGCTTCTGCACTCAAGACCATTCCCCTCACCTGGCCCTTTGCCGTCTGGGGACTGGACATGGTGGGCCCTTTCAAGACAGCCCGCGGCGGCTTGACACATCTACTTGTTGCCGTGGACAAGTTCACAAAGTGGATCGAAGCGAAGCCAATCAAGAAGCTGAACGGGCCGACTGCCGTAACATCATCATCACCGACAACGGCACAACATCATCACCGACAACGGCACAAACTTTGCCAAAGGAGCACTGGCACGTTTCTGCGCGACGCAGGGCATCCGAATGGACTTAGCGTCCGTTGCCCACCCGCAGTCAAACGGCCAGGTCGAGCGACCAAATGGACTCATCCTCTCCGGCATCAAGCCCCAACTGGTTGTACCACTGGAGCGATCAGCCGGCTACTGGCTCGATGAGCTGCCGGCTGTCCTCTGGAGTCTGCGCACTACCCCCAACAAGTCAACCAGCTTCACTCCGTTCTTCCTTGTGTATGGTGCCAAGGCTGTCATCCCAACCGACATCGAGTTCGACTCGCCTCGGGTCACCATGTACACGGAGGCGGAGGCCAAGGAAGCAAGAGAAGACGGCGTCGACCTGCTAGAAGAAGGCCGGCTGTTAGCACTCAGCCGGTCCGCCATCTACCAGCAAGGGTTGCACCGCTACCACAACCGCAAGGTCAAGCCAAGATCCTTCCAAGAGGGCGACCTTGTGCTTCGGCTGATCCAGCGAACAGCCGGCCAGCACAAGCTCTCGGCCCCTTGGGAAGGCCCCTTCGTCATCAGCAAGGCACTAGGCAACGACTCCTACTACTTGATCGACGCGCAAAAACCAAGAGCACGCAAGAGAGACGACTCCGGCAAGGAGTCGGAGCGACCATGGAACGCGAACCTCCTGAGAAGATTTTACAGTTGAAAGCAGTATGTATCATGCAACCCTTTTGTATTAAGTACGAAACAACAGGCTCCCCGAGGAGCACTCGGGGACTGCCTTTATTTATCTATGAGTGACGAGTGTCATATCCATGAATGTATTATTACATTTGATTTCTTGTCTGGCACCGGGTTCGACTAGTCGGCCCGGGGACTGGCCGCCTTGAGCTATATTAAAAGTTCTACCTGCAGCCAGACAAGTAGTGTGCCGGCTCCCGAGTCCTCTCTTGTTGAAAGTCGCAGCTCGAAGAACCGACTGTCCGACTAGCAAGAGACAAGGCAGAAAGGACGCCCACATGAAAAATGGCTAAGGACTAATGAACTTATATAGCGAAAAGACGGCCTCCAGCCACGCCTGCCGGCTGTCAGAACAGCCGGCTGGCCGGCTTCCTAAACACTTAGCTCTAATCCAACAAAGCTAGAGTACTTGCCCTCCCAATTGGCCAAGCACTTCTCCAGCTACAGATTGCAGAGCAACTGTCTGTGTGGGAAGGCGGCAACCAAGGGAGGGCGGCAAAGGAAACAGCAGAAGGATGAAAAGCAAAGAACGAGGAAAAGCCAAACACATGCATAGTCATATATACATATAAAGCCCCCAACAGGCCGGCAATCGACATAGTTCGAATACACCCCCAGTGGGTGGAATTGTGTAAACTTAACAGAATATTGTTCCAAAAGTGACAAGACAGGAAAACAAAAGATAGCAGACTAGACTAAGGCGCGGCGTGGGAGCCGGGTTGGTCGGTGGAGATGGCATCGCCGGCTGAAGGAGTGGCCGGCTGGCGGGTCTCGGCTTGGTCACCTCCAGTGGCAGGCGACGCACCCGCGCGTGACGTGGTGCTGGAGGCGCGGTCAGGCTAAGGCTGGCCGGCCGCTGCACCATCCGGCCCAGCGTCTTCACCCTCCTCCTCCTCCTCCTCGCCCTCGTCGCTGGAGTCGATCTCCTCCGCCGAGTCTTCACCGTCTGCCGGGTTCAGCCCGAACCACTCCTCCGGCTGGGCAACACCATTGCCATCTACCTCAGGGGCGAAGGCGCTGGTGTCGGTGTAGTCGGCGATCGCCGAAGCCCGCCGGATGATAGCCGGCCGCGCCGGCTCCAGCTCCGTGTCGGCCTGCTACCGCCAGGTAGCTAGGTGATCCAGACTCAGGCCGGGATACCAGGCCTTGACGAACTCCAGCGCCCGCCTGGCGCCGGACCGAGCCGCCGAAGCCTTCCAAGCTTCAAAGCGGCCGACTGCCACCTCCAGCCAGTCGGCAGTCCGACTGGGGGTGCGGGGAACCACTTCGTCGGGCCAGAGGGCGGCCAATACTTACTCCCCGGCACGCTGAAGCCGGCGGAGCAGTCGGTGAGCCGGCTGGAGACGGGCCTGGATCGCCAAGAGCTGCTGCTCCAGCGACCGGCCAGCGTTTGGCGCAATCTCAGCGCCAGCCTGCCTCCGTGCCTCGCGGCGGGCCTCGATGATCTGGTTGGCAGCGGTGGAGTAGCCAGGGAAGTACTCTGCGCAAGAAAGAAAGAGAAAGAAGAGAAAACACCAAGTCAGAAAACGAGCCAAAAGCGGCAGACGGCAAGAAAGGAAGAAGAAGTAGGCGGCTTGCCGTCAACCAGATCTTCGATCTGGCCATAGCCATTGATCAGAGTCTGCTTTGCTTCAGCCCAGCCAGCCGCTTCTGTCTCGTACTCGGCCTGGAGGGCGGCTTCGCGGTCCTGCACCGCCTTCAGAGCCGCCTTGTGGCCCTCCTCCTGGTCGGCCAACCTCTTGGGCAGGCGGTCACGTTCCTGCACCAAGGCGGCAAACTCGGCCTCCTTGGCACGAAGGGCAGCCTGAGACCCTCCCAGCTGTGCCCTCAGACCGGCGTTGGCCGCTGCAGAGACGGCAAAAAAAGAAGAAGCAATAAGAGGAAGTCGTCAAGGAAGATCCGACCCGACTGCTCAGCAGTCGGCCCGAATCTCGGGGACTACACCCAGTGGGTGCGCTGACGCGCCCCCACGTGAGATAAAGAACAAAGCACTTACCCCGGCTCTCAGTTAGGTCGGCGGTCTTCTGGGTCAGCTCCCGAGCCTAGGAGTTGAAGGCAGCCGTGCGAAGATTGTGGTAGTCCTGCAAGACAGGCAGAAGATCGAAGTAAGAACAAGAATAGCAAAGCTAAATCCACTAAGAAGTTCCAAGCCGTTTGCTCAGCAGCCGACTCGGAACTCGGGGACAACACCCAGTGGGTGCGCTGACGCGCCCCCACGGAAAAACCAAGATCAAAAAGAAGCAAGATAAGAAGACTAACCCGGATGGCCGCCCGCGTCGCAAGGAACTCGTCGTTGTATCGCCTCAACAACGTAGCCTGGGCTTGGAGCCGGGTCCGGACGTCCTGCGCGGTCACATTCATCACGGCCGTCCCTCCGCCCGGCGTCCACCCCGAGGTGGCGCTGGCCGCCTCCACATCCTGGGCCGACGAGCAGGAGCCCGCGGCCGGCTGCGGCTCCGACGCAGCCTTCTGCGGCTTTGACGCGGCCTTCCCCGAGCGCCGGCATGGCGGCATCCGGACTGCCAGCTCAGTCCTCGCAGCCGGCTCGCCCCCCGCCGACTGCGCAGGCGGCAGATCAGGCCGGCCACCTTGAGCCGTCCCAGTCGGCGGGGTCGGTACCGCCGCCCTCTCTAGGATGACGATGTCGTCATCCCTCTCCAGCCCCGGCTGGTCACCGCCGGCTTCTTCTGGCGGGGGCTCCGGGGCCCCAGGCGCCGCGACGCATAGTGGGGTGACCAACAAGGCCCCCTCCGCCATCGCCGCAGCCGCAGCCTCTGCTTGGGCCTTGGCGGCGGCGTCAGCACGCGCCTTCGCCGCCTCCTCCACCTGCGCCGCCTTGGCGGCGGCCGCCTTCAATGCCTCCGCCTCCCGCGCCTCCCGCTCCTCTCGCGCCTCCCGCGCGTTCCGCTCCGTCGCCGCCAGAAGATCGGCACGGGGGTCCACGCGGCGAGTGGTGCTCCCAGATCCGCCCGGCGACCCAATGACGGAGGCGGCAGCCGCCCGCTCGAGCGACAGTGGAGCTCTGGTTGTTTGGAGAAAAAGACAAGGATTCAGGAGCCACCAAAAAAGAAAAAAGAGTACACGAAGGAGTATGTACTTACGCCGACACCGTCTGCGGTTGCTTCACCGCCTTGCGGAAGCGGGCCAACTCCTCCCGCCTAGTCGCCGATGCCCCGCCTCGGGGCTTCTTCGACCGACTGCCGAGCAAACCCTGCGCCGCATGACGCTTTTGCCCGCCACCCCGAGCAGGCGGCGCAGCGGAGGAACCCACGCCGCGGCCAGACGCCGGCTGACGGCGCGGGACGACTTCGGCCTCGTCATCGTCCGGCCAGTCGTCGAAGCTGACTCCAAGCCCGGAGTCGCCTGCTTCGCCGCCGGCTTGGCCACCGCCCGCCTCGGTGTTGTCGTCCATAGCGGCCGCCCCCAAGTCGGGGTCCTCCAGATCGTGCTCCGTCCGGTCGGGGACGAATCGGCGCTCCGCATCCGACCCGCCTGCAGGCCGAAGAAGAGGGCTCTGTCGAAGACAAGCCGACTAGTCAGAGTCGGCCAAAAGGAACTCAGCGACAAAACTGAGAGAAGAAGAAGAGACAAGGCGAACATACCGTAGGCGGCGGGTTGGCTCGGCAATATGGCTCCTTGCCGAACTGCCACTCTGCGGAGAGTTTGAAGTTCGCAAGGTAGTTCACCATATAGGCCACCTCGTCGTGCGGCATGTCTTTGGTACACATCCGGCTCGGATCGAGCTGGCCACTCATCTGACAGATCAGATGAGGGCGGCTCTGGAGTGGGAGTACCCGGCGCGTGACGAAGGCGGCCAGCAGGTCGGGCCCCGAGAAGCCCTCCGACTGGGTCATCGCTCGCACTCGGGAGACGGCTGCGGTTCCAGCCGGCGTCAGCGTCACGGCCCGGTAGGACCACTGGGGCCGCCCGCCCGCCGGTGGGCCGGCTACGTAAGCCGGAAGATTGACGTAGTCGCCCTGCGGGGCGACGTTCTTCACGTAGAAGTACGACTTTTGCCATAGCTTCACCGACTGGATCAGCGTGATGACGGGGAAGGGGTTGTCGGCAGCCACCCTCTGCATCGCGATGAAGGCGCCACTCTGAGCTGGCACGCCTTGCATGCGCGTGCCCAGCTTGGACTGGAAAAACTCCCCCCAGAGCTCGAGGGTAGGGAGGACGCCGAGGTAGCCTTCGCACAAGGTGACGAAGGCGGACAGCAGCACCACCGTGTTCGGCGGGAGGTGGTGCGGCTGGAGTTGGTAGAACTCGAGCCAAGAGCGGAAGAAGGCGCTCACGGGCAGGCCGATGCCGCGCAAGAAATGCGAGCGGAAGACTACCCGCTCGCCCTCCTGCGGCTCCGGCGTAATCTCCTTCGCCGGCGCGAGACGGACCTCCACCTTGTCCGCGCCGGGCAGCCGCCGCGTCTTGCGGAGGAATTCGACGTGATCCTCGTGGACATTGGAGCCGTCCCAATCCCCGCCGTACTGCATCGTGGCGTGGGGCTGGCGAGAACGAGCGCGGCGGCGGAGGAGCAAGTGGTGGAACTGCGTGGCGGCGAGGCGCTGTTGCAAGAAAGGGCGGGAGGAAGAAGATGGTGGAAAGAGGAGGAGCGTGCGAGAGCCTGCCGCTCTCCCCCTCCCCCTACTTATAGCTTCGCAAGGTGAAGCCAGGGAGGCAGGGCGTGGGGTGAGACGTGGGATTAACTGCACCCACTCCCCCCACGCCTCGCGATTATTACGCCCTAAAAGCGTGCCGAAACCGCCGCAGGGAGACGTGCGGGCAGCTTCGGGCCGCAGAGAATCCATGCTTGGGCCCGGGCGTGGGCGTGGCGGGCCCCCGACCTGTGGCGACGTCCCGTCGCGCGCGTGGGCTGGCAGGCTTTTTTGCCACGTGGTTCGCAGGCGGCAAGTGGCCGGCCCGCGGCCCGGTGCGCGCGCTGGCCAGCTCCCGCCCTCCGACTCCCAAATTTCTTTCGCCGAGACGGCGCCCCCAACCAAAGTCGGCTCCCAGCTGCCGGCTCGTCAAGATAGGAAGCTGATCGAGCTTCTCGACTCCCACCCAACCTCGAAGCCCAATCAGGTTCGGGGACTACTGTCGGAGTAAATTGCCACGAGTAGCCTAACCGACTACCCATGGTTCTTCAAAAATTATCAGGCCGATTGAGCCTCCAAGCGTTCGAAGCATTGGGCCGACTTCCCCTGGCCGACTACCGCAGGGGCCGGCTCTCCAAAGGCGACCCGGCCCCGGTAACCTCCCCCAAGATGGTTGCGAGATGGCCGACTCCAGGAAGTCGGCGCCAAGAGGACCGACTTCCAAGAGCCAGCCATGAAGCACGCCGACTCCACAAAGCCGGCCAAGACCGTACCCACCAAAACTACACCCACATAACAGCGACAAGACGGGGTGTGGCCACAGTGCGGCCCACTACCCCCGAAGCCCGAGGCAGGCATGGCCACAGGACGCCGTACGGGTCAGCCATCTCCCGTCCGGCTCGGCACTGTAGCCATGCTGGCCTCAACGTCACCCACGACAGACGCCAGTACGCCCCACGGGCGGCGGGCCCCTTTAGCCAGAGAGAGGCGCGAAGGCGGCCCGGCCTCCCCCAGTCGGCCAAGGGCGTAGCCGGCCCCCAGAAGCCGGCTACCCCCTCCCTCGAAGCATGTGCCACATTAAGGAGACAAGACGAGGTAAGGCTACAGTGAGTGCCCTCGAGGCGGCACACTGTAGCCACGCTTACCTCGACGAAGCCCTCGTCATCAGGGACGAGGCTACAGTAAGCAGCCGCCGACAAGACCCCTAGGCAGTGGGGCCGGCCTGTCGACCAAGAGGCCGGCAGCCGGCGGGACCCACCAGTCGGCGGGCCCCAACGGCCGGCGGAGAAGCCGGCGAGCGCAGACACTGACGACTGGGACCCGCGCCCAGCCGGATTACAATTGTACCCCCAGGGGGTAGGCCTATATAAACCCCCCGGGGCACCCATGCAAAGGGTTGGCTTCTTAGAGTTACACACACACCATAGAGAGAGGGAAGCAAGAGCTAGCCTTGCTCTTCTTCTCCCTTGAACCCGACAGCTCAAGGAGCATTTGTAGCTACTCTTTCTGATCTAGTGATCATGCGGAGACCCCGCAGAGCAGGACTAGGGGTGTTATCTCCACGGAGAGCCCCGAACCTGGGTAAGATTCGCCGGCGTGCATGTCTTCGCCTCATCCCGTTTCCAGGCACCGGCGACGTCTTACTGGCACCCACCATGATAAGCCACCCGTTGGCATATGTCGCACCTACCACCCGACACTTCACCCGCCCAAAAAATGATTCCTCCCCCTGACATCTAGGGCGCACCGTTTCAAAAGCTGGCCTGTGGGCCTACTAAGTTGACGTACCAAGGGCTTTGTCAACTTAGTCAATATAAACGATTCTAGCTGCAGTGACCGTACGATGTTCATCCAACGGTCGTCGTGCTTCCTCAACCTCAGGTCTTCTTGCTCCAGCCGCCGAAAGCAGCGCCGGTCGTGCCGCCTGGTCCTGCCTCTCGTGGCCGGCTGTGCTGCCGCGGAGGCCTCACCGCCCCCTACTACTCCCACCGCTGGCCAGGCCATCCCTCCACTCACCCACACCCCCTGTTATTCTGCGGCGATGGCAGCGCAGCCGAACCAGTGAACCCTCGTACTCCTCTCCGCCTGTGCATCCACTGCCACGTCTTCCCCGGCTCCGCGTCGTCCCTTTCCTAGGCCTCGCCGTCGTCCACCGCCCTGGTGCTCTCGGCGCAGCGTGGTCAACGTGGTCAAGGAATGACTTCCATTGGACGTGGACTGTACGTGGAGAGGCTGACAGCTGGGTCCACGGCAGCTGCAAGATAGTGCCTCCTTATTACGCAGAAAATAATTATTCCTCCACATGACAGCGGGGACCCACCGGACGGGCCACCAGTATTTTGTGAAAAAAATTGTTTCCCCCTCTCTGCTGGGACCCACCGGACGGGCCACCGTATTTCACGAAAAAAACGTTCCCCCCGCTGTCAGCTCGGACCCACCGGAAGTGCCTCCTTATTACGCACAAAAAATGAATACTCCCCCGGCTAGCTGGGACCCACCTTGGTGGGAGGCTGACTTGTGGGCCTACTATGTTGACGGGGACGAAGGGCTTTGTCAACTTAGTCAATATGAATGATTCTAGCTCCAGTGACCGTACGATGTCCATCCAATGGCCGTAGTGCTTCTTCAACCTCTGGTCTTCTTGCTCCAGCCGCCCAAAGCAGCGCCGGTCGTGCCGCATGCTCCTGCCTCCCGTGGCCGGCTGTGCTGCCACAGAAGCCTCACCCCTCCACCGTCTACTGTTCATCCAGCACTCCACCACACCACGGGGTCCTGTTCATCCAGAGGCAATGCCACCGCTCACTGTTCATCCAAACCCCCCCCCCCCCCCGCAACGCTCACTGTTCATCCCAGAGGCAGCATCGATCGGCTTCAGTTAGCAGGAGTAGCGAAGGAATCGCTCGATCAGGTTCAGTTAATAGCCATCGATCGATCGCTCGGGTTCAGTAACGCATAGCCTGCAGTGCAATCGCTCGGGTTCAGTTAGAGCCCAACGCCTCACTCGGGTTCAGTTAGAGCCAACGCCTCGCACACACGCGCGTACGTGTACGAGAGAAACGCGCATCGCTCGGCCCCCGACCTCCCACCGTAACCGGGAACTCCCCGAAATTTTCCTCGCCCTCGCTTCTACCATGGTTTTTTCCGTTATGGACGGCCCAAAGAATGTCATGTAGCTGCATCTCCGGCCTGCCCAAGACGAAAAGCCCATTTCTGTCATGATTTTTTGTCATAGAAGTAGGAGCCCACCACATCTATGATGATACCGGGTTTTGTCACAATTATCGTCATAGAAGTTTCATATGTATGACAGAAAAAAATTTCGTTCGGCCCAAAATGTCATGGATGTGTCTTTTTTTTGTAGTGTCTGGGGCTCACGCCATTGTGAACGTAGTCAATAAACGAGAGAATTACACAACGAGCGGCTGACACTAGGGACCCAGCAGGTCGCGCAGTTGTTATTTACTTTTTCTTTTGAGGAACAAGTAGTTGTTATTTATACTAGTTTTAGCGACAGATCAGGGTAACAACGGGGATGTGCGGGGGTTGTGGCCCGTCTAGCTAGGGTTTTATTTATGTTTACCACATCATGAGCCCAGTTGTGTTTTTTTCTTGCTAAAAATGGCTAGCCCAGTTCTATTTTTTAAAAGAAATACCCAAACAAGGCCTACTTGCTTTATCAGCCCTGCTGGGCTGCAAATCTTTCAAGACGAGGAGAGTTTCATTCGGTTTGCCCAGAAAATGGACTATCTGTAATGAGAAATGAGATGTACATTTTTAAAACACATCAAACGGGAATTAGTTTCAATTTTTTTCATTACAAGATTCTAAATTCCATTGTTTTTTATGCGTGGACAATTATTTGGATTTTATATTTATATAAATTATTTTTCAAAATAGTTTGAATGTGACTCGATATTTCGGGATTTAAAACAGTTGACCGCATCGAAATATGCAAAATTTCATATAGTTTTTAACCGTGGCCACAATATGGGGACTAATACTAACAAAAAGAAGATGGGCTCCAAAAAAATTCTTAAGAATTAGCAAATGGGTTGTAAATTATTAGAAATAATGGGAGATGGGTTGTATGATGTTTTCCATAGATTTGAGGCTGACTTGTGCACCTACTACAGGTTGACACATATGCTTTCCCAAAAAAAGGTTGACGCACACGCAATGCCGTGTCAGATTCGTCAACACACGAGAGCAATGACTGTTGGATGTCCATCCACCGCCCGTCGTGCTTCTTCAATCTCTGCTCTTCCTGCTCTAGCCACTCAAGCAAGCGCCGGGGGGACTGCCTGCTCCTTCCTTCCGCGGCCGGCTGTGCTGCCGCGCAGGCCTCGCCGCCCCACCGTACTCCCATCGCTGGCCTGGCCATCCCTCTACTCACCCACAACTGCTGTTATTCTCCGGCGACGGCAGACGAACCAGTAAACCCTCATACTCCCCTCCGCGTGGGAAACAACTACCGAGTCTTCCCTGGCTCCGTGTCGTTCCCTCCCTGGTGCTCTCAGCGCGGCGTGGTCAACGAACGACATCCATCGGAAGTGGACTGTACATGGAGAGGCTGACAGCTGGGTCCACGGCCGCACGCAAGGAAATGCCTCCTTATTACGCGTAAAAAAATGATTCCTCCACCTGACAGCTGGGACCCACCGGAAGGGCCTCTGTATTTTGCGAAAAAACGTTCCCCCCGCTGACAGGTCAGACCCACTAGCTATATCTTCGCACGCAAGGAAGTGCCTCCTTATTACGCACAAAAAAATGAATACTCCCCCTGCTAGCTGGGACCCCCATAGTGGGAGGCTGACTTGTGGGCCTACTAAGTTGACGGGGACGGAGGGCTTTGTCTACTTAGTCAATATGAACGATTCTAGCTCCAGTGTCGTACGATGTCCATCCAACGGCCGTAGTGCTTCTTCAACCTCTGGTCTTCTTCCTCCAGCCGCCCAAACCAGCGCCGGCCGTGCCGCGTGCTCCTGCCTCCCGTGGCCGGCTGTGATGTCGCGGAGGCCTCACCGCCCCCTACCACTCCCACCGCTGGCCAGGCCATCCCTCTACTCACCCAGACCCCCTGTTATTCTGCGGCGATGACAACCTCACACCGAAGCCGAACCAGTGAACCCTTGTACTCCTCTCTGCGTGGGCATCCACTGTCATGTCTTCCCCGGCTCCGCTCGTCCCCTTCCTAGGCCTCGTCGTCGTCCACCGCCTTGGTGCTCTCGGCGCGGCGTGGTCAATGTGGTCAAGGAACGACTTCCATCAGAAGAGTATTGTACGTGGAGAGGCTGACAGATGGGTCCACGGCCGCAGCAAGGAAGTGCCTCCTTATTACGCAGAAAATAATGATTCCTCCACCTGACAGCAGGGACCCACCGGACGGGCCACCGTATTTCGTGAAAAAAACATTTCCCCCTGACTGCTGGGACCCACCAGCTACATCTTCGCACGCAAGGAAGTGCCTAATAGTCGGGACCCACCTGGTCGAAGCATACGTAGCATTGTCATTCTAGTCACGAACATGTACGTACATACGATCGGTCTGTCTACAGGCTGCAGCGATGAACTGTGGCCGAGTAAGGAAGGGCACGTGTCATAGTAGAGGCGCGCATGTGTCGTAGTAGAGGCGCGCACGTAGCATGTACACGTACATACAACCACGGTGCAAGAAAGTAAATACGGCCACGTACGTACATACGGGCGGGGTCTCGAACGCCTACTCACGCATACGTACGGCCAGGGCTCGTGTACATGGCTGGGTCGGAAAGGAGAAACTGCGTCCTCGTCATGTTCATCGGGAGCCAACCGGCTTGGACGGAACAGCCGATCGAAACGAGGCCTGGCGTACCGCAGAACGGAGGAAACAGCCTTATGTTCGACCGGCCACGGTCGAAACGGGATCCTGTTCATGGGGAGGGGTCTGGCGTACCGCAAAATAGAGGAAACAGACTTCTCTTGGACCTCCTACGATCGAAAGGGGTCATGTTGATCGGGAGGGGTGTGGCGTACCGCAAAACGGAGGAAACGAACTTGTGTTGGAGCACTACGGTCGAAACGGGGGTCCTGTTCATCGGGAGGGGTGTGGCGTACCGCGAAACGGGACTCCACGGGATACTGTTCATCTCCACCGTCGACCTCCTCCAGCCTCCACGGGCTACTGTTCATCCACCGTCGACCTCCTCCAGCCTCCACCTGCGACTGTTCATCCACGGGCTCATGTTCGTCCAGCCTCCACCGCGCGCTCCTCCATCGGCTACTGTTCAACCATCCCTCTCCACGGGGTCATGTTCAACCACCCCTCCATGGGCTACTATTCATCCAGCCCTCCACCGGCTACTGTTCAACCATCCCTCCACGGGTCCTGTTCATCCAGCCCTCCACGGGGTCCTGTTCATCCACGCCCAACAGGCTCGATCGATCGGGGTCCTGTTCATCCAGCGGCAACACCACGGGGTCTTGTTCATCCAACCCCCCACCAGGAACTGTTCATCCAATCCCCCAACAACGCTCACTGTTCATCAAGGGAAGGAGGCAGCAGGTTCGATCGGCTTCGGTTAGCAGCAGTAGCGAATGAAGGAATCGCTCGATCGGGTTCAGTTAACAGCCATCGATCGATCGCTGGGATTCAGTAATGCGTAGCCTATAGTGCAATCGCTCGGGTTTAGTAGGCGAACGCCTCGCTCGGGTTCAGGAGCCCAACGCCTCGCACCCACGCGCGTACATGTACGAGAGAAACGCGCATCGCTCGACCCCCGACCACCCACCGTAACCGGGAACTCCCCGATATTTTCCTCGCCCTCGCTTCTACCATAGTTTTTTCCGTCATGGATGGCCCAAAGAATGTCATGCAGCTGTGTCTCTGGCCTGCCCAGGACGAAAAGCACATTTTTTGTCATGATTTTTTGTCATAGAAGTAGGAGCCCACCACATCTATGATGATACCGGGTTTTGTCACAATTATCGTCATAGAAGTGTCATAAGCATGACAGAAAAATAATCGTTCGGCCCAAAATGTCACGGATGTGTCTTTTTTTGTAGTGGAGACTCCCCAACATCTCCACGAGCACCTCAAGACTCTTGCCGCCAACATTGAGTGATTTAACTGTGACGAGACTCAAGATGGTTTCAACATGAAAATGCGGTATCTTATGGAAAAGTTGTTGACCACTCTCTCTCCATATCACGAGAAGATGGTGTGAGACATAAGACGTGAGTTTGGTTTCAAAAACATGTCTCCCGATGATGTTATTGCGACATTCCAACAATATGAAGAACACAACAACAATGGGAGAAGACATCTTGCCATGCAAAGTTGTTCATCAAAGCCAAACCTTGCCTTGAAGACCAGGCAAGTGTATGTTGAAGAACAAAGTGAAGCAGAAGAACAGTATGAGGAAAATGATGAGATTGACTCGGATTAGTGCCCCTCATGTGAAGATATGTGCTACTTGTGAGCTGCGTTGGGATTTCCTCTGATGTAGTACAGTAGAGTAAGTATTTCCCTCGGTAAAGAACCAACGTTATCAATCCAGTAGGAGAACCATGCCAAACCTCGTTAACAGCACCTGCACACACAAAAGCAAATACTTGCACCCAACGCAATCAAGTGGGTTGTCAATCCTCTCGGCAGTTATTTGCAAGGATCAAATCTCGTAGTGATAGATAGATAAATAAAATACAAAGTAAAAGAACGGTAATAAAATTGCAACAAGGTATTTTTGGATTTTATATATGATAAAAGTAGACCCGGGGACATAGTTTTCACTAGAGGCTTCTCCCTCGAACAAAAAGCATACAGTGGGTAAAAAAATTACCATTGGGCAATTGATAGAAAAGCGCATAGTTATGATGATATTCAAGGCAATGATCATGTATATAGGCAACATGTCCTTCTCTCGAATTGGAAAGAAGCACATCAGTGAAATCCGATCCCGTGATGCCTACACCAACTAGAGAGGAAGCTAATGATGATGATCATGAAACTTCAGATCAAGTTACCACTGAACTTCATAGGTCAACCAGAGCATGATCCGCACCAGAGTGGTACGGTAATCCTGTTCTGGACGTCATGTTACTAGACGAAGGCGAACCTACGAACCCAGATTCCGACAGATGGCTTGAGGCCATGAAATCTGAGATAGGATCCATGTATGAGAACAAAGTGTGGACTTTGGTGGACTTGTCCGATGATCGGCAAGCCATAGAAAATAAATGGATCTTCAAGAAGAAGACTGACACTGATGGTAATGTTACTGTCTACAAAGCTCGACTTGTTGAAAAAGGTTTTCGACAAGTTAAAGGGGTTGTCTACGATGAGACTTTCTCACCCGTAGCAATGCTTAAGTGCGTCTGAATCATGTTAGCCATTGCCGCATTTTATGATTATGAAATCTGGCAAATGGATGTCAAAACTGCATTCCTTAATGGATATCTTTAAGAAGAGTTGTATATGATGTAACCATAAGGTTTTGTCGATCCTAAAGGTGCTAACAAAGTGTGCAAGCTCCAGCGATCCATCTATTGACTGGTGCAAGCATCTCGGAGTTGGAATATACTCTTTGATGAGGTGATCAAAGCATATGGTTTTATACAGACTTACGGTGAAGCCTGTATTTACAAGAAAGTGAGTGGGAGCTCTGTAGCATTTCTGATATTATATGTGGATGACATATTGTTGATTGGAAATGATATAGAATTTCTGGATAGCATAAAAGGATACTTGAATAAGAATTTTTCAATGAAAGACCTCGGTGAAGCTACTTATGTATTGGGAATCAAAATCTATAAAGACAGATCGAGATGCTTAATAGGACTTTCACAAAGCACATAACTTGACAAAGTTTTGAAGTTCAAAATGGATCAGTCGAAGAAAGGGTTCTTGCTTGTGTTGCAAGGTGTAAAGTTGAGTAAGACTCAAAGCCCGACCACGACAGAAGATAGAGAGAGAATGAAAGTCATTCCCTATGCCTCAGCCATAGGTTCTATAAAGTATGCCATGTTGTGTACCAAACTTTTTGTGTACCTTACCATGAATTTGGCAAGGGGGTACGATAGTGATCCAGGAGTAGATCACTAGACAGCGGTCAAAATTATCCTTAGAGGACTAAGGAAATATTTCTTGGTTATGGAGGTGATAAAGAGTTCGTCGTAAAGAGTTACGTCGATACAAGCTTTTACACTGATCCAGATGACTCTGAGTCTCAATATGGATACGTATTCAAAGTGGGAGCAATTAGCTAGAGTAGCTCCATGCAGAGCATTGTAGACATAGAAATTTTTGAAATACATACGGATCTAAATGTGGCAGACCCGTTGACTAAACCTCTCTCACAAGCAAAACATGATCACACCTTAGTACTCTTTGGGTGTTAATCACATAGCGATGTGAACTAGATTATTGACTCTAGTAAACTCTTTCGTATTGGTCACATGGCGATGTGAACTATGGGTGTTAATCACATGACGATGTGAACTGTTCTGGCCTTCCAATCTAAATTGATTGGACTGTGACAGATTATTGACTCTAGTGCAAGTGGGAGACTGAAGGAAATATGCCCTAGAGGCAATAATAAAGTTGTTATTTTATATTTCCTTATTCATGATAAAGGTTTATTATTCATGCTAGAATTGTATTGATCGGAAACCATAATACATGTGTGAATACAGAAACAAACATTGTGTCCCTAGTAAGCCTCTACTAGACTAGCTCGTTGATCAAAGATGGTTAAGGTTTCCTAACCATGGATATGAGTTGTCATTTGATAACAGGATCACATCATTAGGAGAATGATGTGATGGACCAGACCCATCTGTTAGCTTAGCATAATGAATGTTCAGTTTTATTGCAATTGCTTTCTTCATGTCAAATACTTATTCCTTCGACTATGAGATTATGCAACTCCCGGATACCGGAGGAATGCCTTGTGTACTATCAAATGTCACAACGTAACTGGGTGATTATAAAGATGCTCTACAGGCATCTCCGAAGAAGTTTGTTGAGTTGGCATAGACCGAGATTAGGATTTTTCACTCCAAGTATCGGAGAGGTATCTCTGGGCCCTCACGGTAATACACATCATAAGCTTGCAAGCAAACGACTAAGGAGCTAGTCACGAGGTGATGTATTACGGAACAAGTAAAGAGACTTGTTGGTAACGAGATTGAACTAGGTATGAAGATACCGACGATCGAATCTCGGGCAAGTAACATACCGATGGACAAAGGGAATTATGTATGTTGTCATAACGGTTCGACCGATAAATATCTTCGTAGAATATGTAGGAGCCAATATGGGCATCCAGGTTCCGCTATTGGTTATTGACCCGAGAGGTGTCTCGGTCATGTCTACATAGTTCTCGAACCCATAGGGTTCGCACGCTTAACGTTCGTTGGCGATATAGTATTATAGGAGTTATGTGATTTGGTGACCGAATATTGTTCAGAGTCCCGGATGAGATCACGGACATGACGAGGAGTCTCGAAATAGTCGAGAGGTAAAGATTGACATATATAGGACGATGGTATTCGGACACCGGAAGTGTTTCGGAGGGTACCGGGTACTTATCGGGTCACCGGAAAGGATTTTCGGGCACCCTCAGCAAAGATATGGGCCTTATGGGCCAAGAGGGGAAACGCACAAGCCACAAGGGGCTGGTGCGCCCCCCATACCAGGCCGGCCTAAATAGGAGAAGGAAAGGGGGAAGGGAAAGGAAAGTGTGTATTAGGATTCCCACTTCCTCCCCCCCCCCCTCTTTCCTTCCCCCTCGGTTATATATGGCAGGGGGCGCGGCTTGGGAGGGACTCCAAGTAGGATTCCTCCTACTTGGGTGCCTCCTATGGCTGCTCCTCCCTCCCTCCCACCTATATATATGTGGAAGGGGGCGCCTAGCACACCCCAGACAATTGCCTAGCTGTGTGCGGCGTCGCACTCCACCGTTTACATCCCCGGTCATATTTTCATAGTGCTTAGGTGAAGCCCTGTGGAGATCACTTCACCATCACCATCACCATGCCGTCGTGCTAACGGAACTCATCTACTACCTCGACGTCTTGCTGGATCAAGAAGGCGAGGGACGTCACCAAGCTGAACGTGTGCAGAACGCGGAGGTGCCGTGCGTTTGGTACTTGATCGTTGAAGCGCGAAGAAGTTTGACTACATCAACCGCGTTGTGAAACGCTTCCACTTACGGTTTACGGGGGTACGTAGACACACACTCCCCCTCATTGTTATGCATCTCCATGGATAGATCATTGCATGTGCGTAGAAATTTTTTGTTTTCCATGCAACATTCCCAACATGACAATCGTCAGATTGTTCTGTTTGGGGTGGAATACGTCATTCCTCCAGCTGATGATGATGAAGAAACTGATACCCATTCTGCTGCTACCATAGAGCAAATGGATGTAGAAATTGAAGTGGAAGCAGATGCTTCACTTCATCATGTGTCATCACAGAAGCCTTCCCAAGCTCTATTGACCGAAGAAACTGATGATGCTTCATCTGGAAGCAATGAAGAAACTAAAGTGGATGTGGACATTGACGGTGCTACCACATCCGTACTCCATGATGAATTTTGGGAAGCAGCACATCCCAATTCAACCGTCACCACACCTCTGATGCAAGTGCCTCAGTCACCTGCGCTCATTGACGAAATTCACACTGGTTCTGAAGAAAGACAACCTTCTCTTCAAACCATTGATGAAGAAATTCCAGTTGCAACAACTGATGACTGCACAACAAGACATGATGGTGGATGCCGTCAATACATCACCTCAGTGCAATGAATCAATTCCTTCAGCAGATACTCACACTGTTCCAACTGCTACTACTGAAGAAGTTGCAAAATCACTTGTTGTCACGGATCCACAAGGCTCAATTGGCTCTCCAAGACCAATGTTTGATGTCAGGCCGATGAAAATCAATCTTCAACCAGCTTCGGTCATGCCAAAGATCGGCAGAAGCCTCAGACGGCCACAGTTCGACAATGCCAAATTCTTCGAAGAGAAGAATTTCTTCATCGGTGAGTCACCATATGACTCAGCCAAGATCAGGCGTCTATGCTTCTGGACCAAGACACAAATGAAATACTATGCTTCATTGCTATCTAAGAAGAACAAGATCTTCCCGCATTGTTATATTCCTCATGTGTACATGGAATCCATTCCATGCTTCCGGCCAGTGTTGGTTGATCTTCATGATGCTGGGTTGCTTAGCTTCTGCTTGGATGTCTGCGATTGGAATGAAGAACTCATTCTTCAATTCTATACAACTGTGCACTTCTCAGGACTAGACTCTGTACTGGATGAGTGAAGACACTCACTATAAAGAACTAGTTGATGAACTACTTCGTGCTCTTCTAGTAGATCCACCCCTTGAAGAAGCAAAGAAGATCTATGAAGAACCTGTGCTGCCAAATCATTTGATGCAAGTGCTGATGAAGCCATTGGCTGAAGGAGAAGCTCAAAGGACTACCTTCCCGGTGAAGTATTTGCTCTATGTGCCTAGAACTATCTACAAATTTTGGCCAAGACCCTCAGTCCCATCAAGGGACACAACTCTGCAACCGAAGAAGTTATGGGAGTCATGAAGAATCTGCTATTTCATATCATACATGGCACTCCCATTAATATACAGGATTTCTTACTGAGCACTTTGGTCACAGTGGCCCAGTCACCCTTTGATCTGAAGCTGTATGCTCCATGGATCATGAGATTCATCATATCCCGGTTTTCAATCAACTACGGGGCTGATGGATAGAATCATCTCAGCTTTCTGCCAAAGGTAGAAGTTCTTTAGACCACAATCACCTCAGTTCCTAGCAAGGGCAAGGCAGTCATTGATGAAGGAATCCGTCCCCTCGATGGACAATTTCGTCAGCCTATCTCCAACTCCACTTGTGATGAAACTGCCAGCCAGGAAACTGCTGCAAAAGCGTCAAGGCCTTCTCCTCAACCAGAAGCACCACATGTCATGACTGAGCGTGAACACCTCATCAGCATTCATCAGAAAGTAGACAAGAATCATGATTGGGTTAAGTGTCAACTTGTTGCAATTAACGCAAATATGATTGCTACGCATAACTCTGTTAGCAGATACTATGCCCATGAGATCTTTGACAGAACATGGGCCATACTGTCACACATCAAGATGGATGGCGAACTTGCTGCAATGGACTTCTAGATGAACTTTGATTGGGAAAATCCGCCCAAGAAGAAGTTCAAGAAGGTTCAAGTTCCTCCTCTAGTCCCGATCTCAGTATCTCTGTCGCGCTCCACTAACGAAAATGAAGACGTTGAAGACACTGCGGCTAGACCTTATGCTTCACGCGACCCCGACAACAACACTGGCGCTCTTCCGACTTCGTCATGATGATATTCTTCAGGGGCGTTAGTTCTTAGTTTTGTCTCCTTTTGGTCATTTGATGACAAAGGGGGAGAAGTCTGAGTTAGTCTTCAAGCGGGTCGTTATACGGGCTATTTTTTATGAGTTACAACTCTTGGGCTTCATTTGATTCGCTCTTTGATGAGTTGTAACTTTAAATAACTGTTGGTGGTCTCACTCTTTTGCTACCTTTCATATGCATGCCCTGATCTTAATATATCTGCTCATGCATGCACGGTTTCGTCAAACACCAATTTTCATCATGCATTCAAATTCTTCAATATCTTATGATCATGCGTGGTTGAAATCCCAAGATAGAGGGGGAGATCTCCACAATTTCAACCTGCCATGTGGATTTGCAATCCAAAGCAAATTCTTCATATGCGCATCTTCAGGGGGAGTTCCTCAATATCTTGCAACCAATTTCCTCATACTATGTACTTACACTTCCATTATTTACTCCCGTTGGAAACCTAGCAATTTGTCATCAATCACCAAAAAGGGGGAGATTGTAAGTGCATCAAGTGCCCCCTTAGTGGTTTTGGTGTATTGAAGACAAATAGGTTGAGGGACTAACATGTTTCTGATTGTACACAGGAGTTATAGTCCGTGAATATTTGGTTTAACCCTTGGAAGACGACCCCTAAAAATTTATTTCTTCAAATGTAAAACTTGGTGATGAATTTGGTACGGCCTTTGAAGAAATTGATGTGAAGATTTTGTAGCTTGAAGACTTTTGTTTTTGTAGTTTCTTTCTTCTTATTTTGAGTCATAGGAAAAACTGTACTGTTAAAGGGGGTCTAGGTGAATCATAGTTCACATTTCCAAAGTGATGCACAAACCTATACATACACAAGCCACTTCGAGTGAAGCCTTTGGAAATCTCTGGAACAGCTGACGAATCTTGTGGAACATGTGGGAGCCAATATGGGTATCCATATCCCGCTATTGGTTATTGGCCAGAGAGATATCTCGGTCATGTCTGCATGGTTCCCGAACCCGTAGGGTCTACACACTTAAGGTTCCGTGACGCTAGAGTTGTAATGGGAATAGTATGTGGTTACCGAAGGTTGTTCAGAGTCCCGGATGAGATCCCGGACGTGACGGGGAACTCTGGAATGGTCCGGAGGTGAAGATCGATATATTGGACGAAGGGTATTGGAGTCCGGAATTGTTCTGGGAGTACCGGGTGACGACCAGCGTGACCGAAAGGAGTTTCGGAGGCCCCGGCAAGCATTGGGGGGCCTTATGGGCCAAGGGGAGGGGGCACACCAGCCCACTAAGGGGTTGTGCGCCCCTCCCACCCCATCTCATGTAACCTGGAGAGGTGGGGGCGCCTTCCCTAGGGCAGCCGCCCCTCCCGGCTTGGGGGCCAAGTTTCCTAGGGGTGGGGGCGCCCAAACCCATCTAGGGTTTCCCCTTGGCCGCCGCCCCCACCTATAGATGCATCTAAGGGGGCCGGCCCCCTCTCCCCTTCACCCTATAAATAGAAGGGGGTGGGAGGGCAGCCGCACCCTTCCCCTGGCGCAGCCCTCCCCCTCCTACACCTCCTCCTCCATTGAGCTTGGCGAAGCCCTACTGGAGAACCACGAGCTCCACCACCACCACGCCGTCATGCTGCCGGAGTTCTCCCTCAACTTCTCCTCCCCCCTTGATGGATCAAGAAGAAGGAGATGTCCCAAGGCTGTACGTGTGTTGAACGCGGAGGCGCCGTCCGTTTGGCGCTAGATCGGATCTTCCGCGATTTGAATCGCCGCGAGTACGACTCCATCAACCGCGTTCTTTGCAATGCTTCCGCTTAGCAATCTTCAAGGGTATGAAGATGCACTCCCTCTCTCTCGTTGCTAGCATCTTCTAGATTGATCTTGGTGACACGTAGGAAAATTTTCAATTATTACTATGTTTCCCAACAGTGGCATCATGAGCTAGGTCTATGCGAAGATTCTATGCACGAGTAGAACACAAGTAGTTGTGGGTGATGATTTGGTCAATTTGGTTGTCGTTACTAGTCCTATCTAGATTCGGCGACATTGTGGGATGAAGCGGCCCGGACCGACTTACACGTACGCTTACGTGAGACAGGTTTCACCGACTGACATGCACTTGTTGCATAAGGTGGCTAGCGGGTGTCTGTCTCTCCCACTTTAGTCGGATCGGATTCGATGAAGAGGGTCCTTATGAAGGGTAAATAGCAATTGGCATATCACCGTTGTGGCTTTTGCGTAGGTAAGAAACGTTCTTGCTAGAAACCCATAGCAGCTACGTAAAACATGCAACAACAATTAGAGGACGTCTAACTTGTTTTTGCAGGGTATGCTATGTGATGTGATATGGCCAAAAGGATGTGATGAATTATATATGTGATGTATGAGATTGACCATGTTCTTGTAATAGGAATCACGACTTGCATGTCAATGAGTATGACGACCGGCAGGAGCCATAGGAGTTTGATACGTCTCCGTCGTATCTACTTTTCCAAACACTTTTGCCCTTGTATTGGACTCTAACTTGCATGATTCGAATGGAACTAACCCAGACTGACGCTGTTTTCAGCAGAATTGCCATGGTGTTATTTATGTGCAGAAACAAAAGTTCTCGGAATGACCTGAAACTCCAAGGAGCTTATTTTTGGAAAATATTAAAAATATTGGCGAAAGAATCAAGGCCAGGGGGCCCACCACCTGTCCACGAGGGTGGGGGCGTGCCTGCCCCCCTGGGCGCGCCCCTGCCTTGTGGGCCCCCTGGAGCTCCACCGACCTCAACTCCAACTCTATATATTCATGTTCGGGGAGAAAAAAAATCAGAGAGAAAGATTCATCGCGTTTTATGATACGGAACCACCGCCAAGCCCTAAACTCTCTCGGGAGGGCTGATCTGGAGTCCGTTCGGGGCTCTGAAGAGGGGAATCCGTCGCCATCCTCATCATCAACCATCCTCCATCACCAATTTCATGATGCTCACTGCCGTGCGTGAGTAATTCCATCGTAGGCTTGCTGGACGGTGATGGGTTGGATGAGATTTATCATGTAATCGAGTTAGATTTGTTAGGGTTTGATCCCTAGTATCCACTATGTTCTGAGATTGATGTTGCTATGACTTTGCTATGCTTAATGCTTCACACTAGGGCTCGAGTGCCATGATTTCAGATCTGAACCTATTATGTTTTCATGAATATATGTGAGTTCTTGATCCTATCTTGCAAGTCTATAGTCACCTACTATGTGTTATGATCTGGCAACCCCGAAGTGACAATAATCGGGACCACTCCCGGTGATGACCGTAATTTGAGGAGTTCATGTATTCACTATGTGTTAATGCTTTGGTGCGGTACTCTATTAAAAGGAGGCCTTAATATCCCTTAGTTTCCAATAGGACCCCGCTGCCACGGGAGAGTAGGACAAAAGATGTCATGCAAGTTATTTTCCATAAGGACGTATGACTATATTCGGAATACATGCCTACATTACATTGATGAATTGGAGCTAGTTCTGTGTCACCCTATGTTATGATTGTTACATGATGAACCGCATCCGGCGTAATTCTCCATCACCGATCCAATGCCTACGAGCTTTTCACATATTGTTCTCCGTTTATTTACTTTTTCGTTGCTACTGTTACAATCACTACAAAACCCAAAAATATTACTTTTGTTACCGTTACCGTTACTCCCATATTACTTTGCTACTAAATACTTTGCTGCAGATACTAAGTTATCCAGGTGTGGTTGAATTGACAACTCAACTGCTAATACTTGAGAATATTCTTTGGCTCCCCTTGTGTCGAATCAATAAATTTGGGTTGAATACTCTACCCTCGAAAACTGTTGCGATCCCCTATACTTGTTGGTTAATAAGACTATTTTCTGGCGCCGTTGCCGGGGAGCATAGCTCTATTCTTTGAGTCACTTGGGATTTATATCTGCTAGTCACTATGAAGAACTTGAAAGACGAGAAAACAAAAATTTATCCCTCAACTACGAGGGGAGGTAAGGAACTGCCATCTAGCTCTGCACTTGATTCACCTTCTGTTTTGAGTAAGCTTGCGACACCTAAACCTGCTTCTGCTATTAATTCTGATATGTCGCATGTTATTGATGATGCCACTTCTGCTATGCATGACACTTATGATGAAACTACTTCTATGCTTGATACGACTGTTCCACTTGGTGATTTCTTGATGAACAACTTGCTAGGGCTAGAGAGAATGAAATTATTGAAACTGATAACATTGATGAAAGTGATGATGAAGGCTCTCCTAATAAATATGACTTGCCTGTTGTGCCTGAGGGCTATGTTATGGATGAAGAAACTGCTAGAGACTTTCTTGCTTGCAATGATAGGAATGATCTTAAGAAATTATTAGCTAAGCTGAAACAAAAAACTCTGAATGCTAGAATGAAATATGATCCTGCTTATGCTACTTCACCTATCTTTGTTACTGATAAGGATTATGAATTCTCTATTGATCCCGATATAATTACTTTGGTTGAATCTGATCCTTTCTATGGCTATGAATCTGAAACTGTTGTGGCACATCTTACTAAATTAAATGATATAGCCACCCTGTTCACTAATGATGAAAGAACTCGCTACTTTTATATCCTTAAAATATTTCCGTTCTCATTAAAGGGTGATACTAAGATATGGTTTAATTCTCTTGATCCTGGTTGTGTGCGTAGTCCCCAGGATATGATTTATTACTTCTCTGCTAAATATTTCCCCGCTCATAAGAAACAAGCTGCTTTAAGGGATATATATAATTTTGTGCAAATTGAAGAAGAGAGTCTCCCACAAGCTTGGGGGAGGCTTCTCTGATTACTTAATGCTTTGCCTGATCATCCTCTTAAGAAAAATGAAATACTTGATATCTTTTATAATGGACTAACCGATGATTCCAGAGATGACCTGGATAGTTGTGCTGGTTCTGTTTTCAGGGAAAGAACACCGGATGAAGCTGAAATTCTATTGAATAATATGTTGACAAATGAAAATAATTGGACACTTCCTGAGCCAATTCCTGATCCTATTCCTAAACCAACTCCGAAGAAAAGAGGTGTTCTATTTCTCAGTCCTGAAGATATGCAAGAGGCAAAGAAATCTATGAAAGAAAAAGGTATTAAAGCTGAAGATGTCAAGAATTTACCTCCTATTGAAGAAATACATGGTCTAAATTTACCGCCTGTTGAAGAAACATATGATCTTAATCCTCCACCTATTGAAGAAACTCATGGTCTTGATAACCCGACACAGGTAGTAAAGGTAAATTCTCTCTATAGATTTGATGAAGGTGATATTCCTCACTATAAGTCTGCTAGACATTGCTTAGAAGAGTTTGATAATTTTATTGTCAAACAAGAAAACTTCAATGCTTATTTTGGTAGACAATTGAAATACAATTCCGATACGCTTGAACACTTGGGTGATTATATGTCTAGAGTTAAAGGTGAACTTAAACTCATTAGTAAACATGCTTCTATGGTTACCACTCAAGTAGAACAAGTACTTAAAGCTCAAAATGATTTGCTCAATGAATTGAATAGTAAGAATAATGACTATGCTGTTAGAGTGGCTACTAGAACTGGTAAAATGACTTAGGAACCTTTGTATCCTGAAGGCCATCCTAAGAGAATTGAGCAAGATTCTCAGAGAAATAATTTAGATGCACCTAGCTCTTCTAAAAAGAAGAAAAAGAACAATGATAGGACTTTGCATGCTTCTAGTGAACCTATTGCTGAACCACCTGAGAATCCAAATGATATTTCTATTTCTGATGCTGAAACACAATCTGGTAATGAACATGAACCTAGTGATAATGTTAATGATGATGTTCATGTCGATGCTCAACCTAGTAATGATAATGATGTAGAAATTGAACCTGCTGTTGATCTTGATAACCCACAATCAAAGAATCAACGTTATGATAAGAGAGACTTTGTTGCTAGGAAGCATGGTAAAGAAAGAGAACCATGGGTTCAGAAACCCATGCCTTTTCCTCCCAAACCATCCAATAAAAAGGATGATGAGGATTTTGAGCGCTTTGCTGAAATGATTAGACCTATCTTTTTGCGTATGCGTTTGACTGATATGCTTAAAATGAATCCTTATGCTAAGTATATGAAAGAAATTATTACTAATAAAAGAAAGATACCGAAAGCTGAAATTTCCACCAAGCTTGCTAATTATACTTTTAAGGGTGGAATACCTAAGAAACTTGGAGATCCAGGAGTACCTACTATACCATGCTCTATGAAAAGAAATTATGTTAAAACTTCTTTATGTGATCTTGGAGCCGGTGTTAGTGTTATGCCTCTCTCTTTATATCATAGACTTGATTTGAATAAGTTGACACCTACTGAAATATCTTTGCAAATGGCTGATAAATCAACTGCTATACCTGTCGGCATTTGTGAGGATGTGCCTGTTGTGGTTGCAAACGTTACTATTTTAACGAACTTTGTTATTCTTGATATTCCTGAGGACGATTGTATGTCTATTATTCTTGGAAGACCCTTTTTTGAATACTGCAGGGGCTGTTATTGATTGCAACAAAGGCAATGTCACTTTTCATGTTAATGGTAATGAGCATACGGTGCACTTTCCAAGGAAACAACCTCAAGTCCACAGTATCAATTCTATTGGAAAAATTAAATCGGTTATTTTTGGAGGTTTTGAATTTCCTCTTCCTACTGTCAAGAAGAAATATGATATTCTTATTATTGGGGATGTGCATATCCCCGTTGAGGTAACATAGTGTTATTCGAAATTTCTCCGGTTCCATGTTATTCGGAATGAGTTTGTTAACAAGACTTGATCAACCTTGTTAGTGGATTCCTTTTGATGAGCATGAGATGGATGAAGTTAGAAAGCACAACCTTCTGTACCCTCCTTTTACTTTCTGTTATTTAGTTGAAACAAAGTAAAATTAGTATTTTCTGTCTGTATTCTGAATTATCCGTGCAATATAAAAATACCCCGAAAATAAAAGTTCTCCAAATGCCCTGCCAATTTAATATGATTTTTTCTGGAATATTTGAGAATATCTGGGACTAAGAACACAGCAGGGGGAGCTGGCACCTGGCCACGAGGGTCCAGGGTGCGCCCCCTTGCCTTATGGGCCCACGGTGGCTCCCCTCCACTTATTCCTGAACCCACACACTTCTTCTTCCTCCCAAAAAATCACCATCCAGCTCAAGCACGAGTTCTAGCTCATTTTGCTGCGATTTTCAATCTCCTTGCTCAAAGCACCTCTCACAAAACTGCTTTGGGGGATTGTTCCTTGGTATGTGACTCCTCCATTGGTCCAATTAGTTTTTCTTCTAGTGCTTTATTCATTGCAAATTTGTGCTGCCTAGGTGACCATATTCTTGAGCTTGCATGTCAAATTTATATGGTTCGAAGTAGTTCTAATGCATGATATAGGTTCTAGGCACTTGTAGGAGTAGTTGCTATCAATTTTGTTGAGTTTGGTTCACTTTTTTTTGAAGTTACTAAAAATTTCAGAAATTTTGCAGAGGAAGAAATATGTTTAGGAAAATGTACCAAGGTGGTCCTTCAAGGAAGCAAGGACCTAGGCTTGCAATGCGTGATGCTGACGATGAACCACCAAGGGACGCCCAAGTGCGGCCTTGTGAATGGCCTTCAGAGGACTTCATGGATCGAGCAGGAATTAAGGAAGAATTTAACGCATATTTGCGTAATGCCGATCTTGTGAGCTTCAAGGCAGAAAAGTGTTGTCAGTACCACTATCTCACTAGTTCCTTTGTGAGGAGGTTTGAATTTTCATCTTCACGCAATTCTCATACTGTCCTGTTTGATCTTTATGAAAATTCTTATACTATGGACTTAGAGGATTTTACCACTGCTTGCAAACTTTCGCAATGGGGTAGTACTAGTGAACCTCGCAAATCTGAATTTAGAGATTTTCTTGCTAGTATAACTGTGGGGGAATCTAGAGACATATCACAAGCTACCATAGGGAGCATTCATTTTCCTGCTATACATTATTTTGCTCTCTTCATAGGTAGGTGCATAAATGGTAAGGATGAAGCATGTCACATGTGTGTCCCTGACCTCAGTGTTCTTAGGAGTGCTGTGTTAGGAGATAAACATTATAATTTGGGAGCCATTGTTGCACGTAGGTTGCATCATAATAGATTTAATGGAGATTTCTTTGGTGGAATTTATGCAACCCGTATAGGTAATTTTCTTGGTGTAACCATACGTGAGGATGATATTGAGTTGCCTCCTGCTTATTTGGATTATGAGGCTATGGTTCGTCATCATTTGTTGAGAGAAACGATCAGTTCCTCCAGTACCGACTAATCTTTGACAGACGACGCACCTATCACGTTGCTCTCCCTGCTTCTACTTTCTTTGACTTTCAGGCAAAAGGGAGATATTTTATAACTCGCCTCCAAGCTGCAGGCCATGATGCAATGACTGCTGCATCTCAGTACGACCCCAGCTATAACTTTGGATATCCACCAGGCCATCCGTGGCAATAAACCAACTTAGTCCAAAAGCCTAAGCTTGGGGGAGTACGTATGTCCCACCGACATTACATTTATGTTTACACACTCATTGCTAGTTGTCGGTGCTCATACTCTTTCATTGTATTATCCATGCTAGTTTATTTTCTTTTTTATGCTTTTTTCTTGTGTGTTTGAAAAACCTTACGAAAAACAAAAAAATAGTTGTAGCTTTTAGCTTCTGCTTGTTGGGAGCTTTCCCGTGTAAATAGTTTTTATTTCTTTTCTTTTCTTTGGGGGTCGATAGGAGAAGACCATAATTAAATTGTTGAAGTGGCTCTTATATGCATTATTGTTGATTTAACCAAGAGCCCATATTACCTTGTCTTCTCCTTTGAATTGAATGCCTGCAGATTCCAGCTTAGTCCAATGCACGTGCACTATTATTATTATTCACATCGTTCGGTCGTGCAAGTGAAAGGCAATAATGACGATATATGATGAATTGATTGAGATGAGAGAAGCTGGTATGAACTCGACCTCTCTTGTTTTTGTAAATATGATTAGTTCATCATTCCTAATTCAGCCTATTATGAATAAACATGTTTGCAATGACAACTAGAGATTATAGTTGCTCATGCCATGCTTAATTAGCTAGGAGCTTATAATGGTTTACCTTGCGTGCCAACATGCTATTAAAATGGTTGTGATGTGGTATGATGGGGTGGTATCCTCCTTTGAATGATTTAAGTGACTTGACTTGGCACATGTTCACACATGTAGTTGAAACAAAATCAACAAAGCCTTCACGATATTTATGTTGATGGTGGATTATATCCTACTCATGCTTGCACTCAATGTTTATTAATTTTAATGCATGTTCATGACTGTTATCGCTCTCTAGTTGGTCGCTTCCCAGTCTTTTGCTAGCCTTCACTTGTACTAAGCGGGAATACTGCTTGTGCATCCAATCCCTTAAACCCCAAAGTTATTCCATATGAGTCCACCATACCTTCCTATATGCGGTATCTACCTGCCGTTCGAAGTAAATTTGTATGTGCCAAACTCTAAACCTTCAAATGAAATTTTGTTTTGTATGCTCGAATAGCTCATGTATCAACTAGGGTTGTCCGTATCTTCCATGTTAGGCGGGTTATTCTCAAGAGGAGTGGACTACGCTCCTCACTCACGACAAAATGGCTGGTCACCGGGATGCCCAGTCCCATGCTTTATGCAAATCAAATCAAAATATTTGCAAACAGAACTCCCCCTGGGACTGTTGTTAGTTGGAGGCACTCGTTATTTCGAGCCAGCCATGGATTGATGCTTGTTGGTGGAGGGGGAGTATAAACTTTACCATTCTGTTTGGGAACCGCCTATAATGTGTGTAGCATGGAAGATATCACCATCTCTTGGTTGTTATGTTGACAATGAAAGTATGCCGCTCAAAATGTTGTTTATCTCTGCTTTAAAATCGAGCTCCGGCACCTCTACAAATCCATGCTTCCCTCTGCAAAGGGCCTATCTATTTACTTTCATGTTGAGTCATCACCCTCTTATTAAAAAGCACTAGCTGGAGAGCACTGCTGTCATTTGCATCCATTATTGTTAATTTATATTGGGTATGACTATGACTGGATCTCTTTTACCATGAATTACAATGTCTAGTCAGTCCTTGATCTTTAAAGGTGCTCTGCATTTATGTTTTGCGGTCTCAGAAAGGGCTAGCGAGATACCATCTTGTTATATCTTATCATGATTGTTTTGAGAAAGTGTTGTCATTCGAGATTTATTATTATTGCTCGCTAGTTGATTATGCCATTGACATGAGTAAACATGAGACCTAAGTGTTATTGTGAATATGGTTAGTTATAATCTTTGCTGAAAACTTGAATGCTGGCTTTACATATTTACAACAACAAGAGCAAACAGAGTTTGTAAAAGTTTTTCTTTATCACTTTCAGTTTATCAACTGAATTGCTTGAGGACAAGCAAAGGTTTAAGCTTGGGGGAGTTGATACGTCTCCGTCGTATCTACTTTTCCAAACACTTTTGCCCTTGTTTTGGACTCTAACTTGCATGATTTGAATGGAACTAACCCGGACTGACGCTGTTTTCAGCAGAATTGCCATGGTGTTATTTATGTGCAGAAACAAAAGTTCTCAGAATGACCTGAAACTCCACGGAGCTTATTTTTGGAAAATATTAAAAATATTGGCGAAAGAATCAAGGCCAGGGGGCCCACCACCTGTCCACGAGGGTGGGGGCGCCTGCCCCCCTGGGCGCCCCCCTGCCTCGTGGGGCCCCTGGAGCTCCACCGACCTCAACTCCAACTCTATATATTCGTGTTCGGGGCAAAAAATCAGAGAGAAAGATTCATCGCGTTTTACGATACGGAGCCGCCGCCAAGCCCTAAACTCTCTCGGGAGGGCTGATCTGGAGTCCGTTCGGGGCTCCGGAGAGGGGAATCCGTCGCCATCGTCATCCTCAACCATCCTCCATCACCAATTTCATGATGCTCACCGCCGTGCGTGAGTAATTCCATCATAGGCTTGCTCGATGGTGATGGGTTGGATGAGATTTATCATGTAATCGAGTTAGATTTGTTAGGGTTTGATCCCTAGTATCCACTATGTTCTGAGATTTATGTTGCTATGATGTTGCAATGCTTAATGCTTGTCACTAGGGCCCGAGTGCCATGATTTCAGATTTGAACCTATTATGTTTTTATGAATATATGTGAGTTCTTGATCCTATCTTGCAATTCTATAGTCACCTACTATGTGTTATGATCCGGCAACCCCGAAGTGACAATAATCGGGACCACTCCCGGTGATGACCGTAGTTTGAGGAGTTCATGTATTCACTATGTGTTAATGCTTTGGTGTGGTACTCTATTAAAAGGAGGCCTTAATATCCCTTAGTTTCCAATAGGACCCTGCTGCCACGGGAGGGTAGGACAAAAGATGTCATGCAAGTTCTTTTCCATAAGCATGTATGACTATATTCGGAATACATGCGTACATTACATTGATGAATTGGAGCTAGTTCTGTGTCACCCTATGTTATGATTGTTACATGATGAACCGCATCCGGCATAATTCTCCATCACCGATCCAATGCCTATGAGCTTTTCACATATTGTTCTCCGTTTATTTACTTTTCCGTTGCTACTGTTACAATCACTAAAAAACCCAAAAATATTACTTTTGTTACCGTTACCGTTACTCCCATATTACTTTGCTACTAAATACTTTGCTGCAGATACTAAGTTATCCAGGTGTGGTTGAATTGACAACCCAACTGCTAATACTTGAGAATATTATTTGGCTCCCCTTGTGTCGAATCAATAAATTTGGGTTGAATACTCTACCCTCAAAAACTATTGCGATCCCCTATACTTGTGGGTTATCAGAGTTGTCTTAATTTATTGTATGACCTGCGAGTCAATATAAACGCCATGTAATTATTTTACTTTATTGCTAACCGTTAGCCATAGTAGTAGAAGTAATAGTTGGCGAGACAACTTCATGAAGACCTGATGATGGAGATCATGGTGTCATGCTGGTCATGATGGTGATCATGCCACGCCTCGAAGATGGAGATCAAAGGCGCAAGATGATATTGGCCATGTCATGTCACTTTATGATTTGCATGTGATGTTTATCATGTTTGTATCTTATTTGCTTAGAACGACGGTAGCATAAATAAGATGATCCCTCACTAAAATGTCAAGAAATGTGTTCCCCCTAAGTGTGCACCATTGCGAAGGTTCGTTGTTTCGAAGCACCACGTGATGATCATGTGTGATAGATTCTAATGTTCGCATACAACGGGTGTAAGCCAGATTTACACATGCAAAACACTTAGGTTGACTTGACGAGCCTAGCATGTACAGACATGGCCTCGGAACACGTGAGACCGAAAGGTCGAACATGAGTCGTATAGTAGATGCGATCAACATGGGGATGTTCACCATTGATGACTAGTCTGTCTCACGTGATGATCGGGCACGGCCTAGTCGATTTGGATCATGTATCACTTAGATGACCAGAGGGATGTCTATCTGAGTGGGAGTTCATTAAATAATTTTATTAGATGAACTTAATTATCATGAACTTAGTCTAAAATTGTCTTTACAATATATCTTGTAGAACCAATGGCCCACGCTAATGTTGCCCTCAACTTCAATGTGTTCCTAGAGAAAACCAAGCTGAAAGACGATGGAAGCAACTATGCGGACTGGGTCCATAACTTGAGGATCATCCTCATAGCTTCCAAGAAAGCATATGTACTTGAAGCACCGCTAGGTGACGCACAAATTTTCCCAATAACTCAAGACGTTATGAACGTCTGGCAGTCGCGTAGTGATGATTACTCCCTGGTTCAGTGCGGCATGCTTTACAGCTTAGAACCGGGGCTCAAAAGCGTTTTGAGCAACACGGAGCATCTGAGATGTTCCAAGAGCGGAGAATGGTTTTCCAAGCTCATGCCCGGGTCGAGAGATATGAAGTCCCCGACAAGTTCTTTAGTTGTAAGATGGAGGAAAACAGTTCTATCAGTGAGCATATACTCAAAATGTCTGGGTTGCACAACCGCTTGTCTCAGCTGGGAGTTAATCTTCCAGATGACTTGGTCATTGACAGAATCCTCCAGTCGCTTCCACCTAGCTACAAGAGCTTTGTGATGAACTTCAATATGCAAGGGATGGAGAAGTCCATTCTTGACTTATATTCAATGCTGAAATCAGCGGAGGTGGAGATCAAAAAGGAACATCAAGTGTTGATGGTGAATAAGACACTAGTTTCAAGAAAGGCAAGGGTAAGAAGAACTTCAAGAAGGACGGCAAGGGAGTTGCCACACCCGGTAAGTCAGTTGCCGGGAAGAGGCCAAAGAATGGACCCAAGCCTGAGGCTGAGTGCTTTTATTGCAAGGGAAATGGTCACTGGAAGCGGAACTGCCCCAAGTACTTAGCGGATAAGAAGGCCGGCAACGTCAAAGGTATATATGATATACATGTTATTGATGTGTACCTTACCAGCTCTCATAGTAGCTCCTGGGTATTTGATACCGGTGTGGTTGCTCACATTTGTAACTCAAAACAGGAGCTGCAGAATAAGCGGAGACTGGCGATGGACGAGGTGACGATGCGCGTCGGGAATGGTTCCAAAGTCGATGTGATTGCCGTCGGCACGCTACCTCTACATCTATCTTCCGGATTAGTTTTAAACCTCAATAATTGTTATTTAGTACCAGATTTGAACATGAACATTGTATCTGGATCTCGTTTGATGCGAGATGGCTACTCATTTAAATCCGAGAATAATGGTTGTTCTATTTATATGAGAGATATGTTTCATGGTCATGCCCCGCTTGTCAATGGTTTATTTTTATTGAATCTTGAACGTGATGTTACACATATTCATAGTGTGAATGCCAAAAGATGTAAGGTTGATAATGATAGTCCCACATACTTGTGGTACTGCCGCCTTGGTCATATTGGTGTCAAGCGCATGAAGAAACTCCATGCAGATGGACTTTTGGAGTCTCTTGATTATGAATCATTTGACACGTGCGAACCATGCCTCCTGGGCAAGATGACCAAGACTCCGTTCTCCGGAACAATGGAGCGAGCAACTAACTTGTTGGAAATAATACATACTGATGTATGCGGTCCAATGAGCGTTGAGGCTCGCGGTGGCTATCGTTATGTTCTCACCCTCGAGACACACTTTTCTGATTTGGGTGCGAACCATGCCTCCTGGGTAATTGCACTCTATTGGATATGGTGCGATCTATGATGTCTCTTACCAATCTACTGCTATCATTTTGGGGTTATGCTTTAGAGACTGCCGCATTCACTTTAAATAGGGCCCCGTCTAAATCTGTTGAGACGACACCGTATTAATTATGGTTTCGGAAGAAACCTAAGCTGTCGTTTCTGAAAATTTGCGGATGCGAAGCTTATGTCAAGAAACTTCAACCTGAAAAGCTCGAACCCAAATCAGAAAAGTGTGTCTTCATAGGATACCCTAAGGAAAAAATTGGGTATACCTTCTACCTCAGATCCGAAGGCAAGATCTTTGTTGCCAAGAATGGATCCTTTCTGGAGAAAGAGTTTCTCTCAAAAGAAGTAAGTGGGAGGAAAGTAGAACTTGATGAGGTAACCCCTCTTGAACCGGAGAGTAGCGCAGCACAAAAAGATGTTTCTGTGGTTCCTACACCGACTAGAGAGGAAGTTACTGATGATGATCATGAGACTTCGGTTCAAGTTGCTACTGAACTTCATAGGTCCACGAGGACACGTTCCACACTAGAGTGGTACGGCAACCCTGTCCTGCAAATCATGTTGTTAGACAATGGTGAACCTTCGAACTATGAAGAAGAGATGTCAGGCCCGGATTTCAACAAATGGCTTGAAGCCATGAAATCCGAGATAGGATCCATGTATGAGAACAAAGTATGGACTTTGGTGAACTTGCTCGATGATCGGCAAGCCATAGAGAATAAGTGGATCTTTAAGAAGAAGACTGGCGCGGATGGTAATGTGGTCGTCTATAAGGCTCAGCTTGTCGCTAAGGGTTATCGACAAGTTCAAAGAGTTGACTACGATGAGACCTTCTCACCCGTAGCGATGCTGAAGTCCGTCTGAATCATGTTAGCAATTGCCACATTATATGATTATGAGATCTGGCAAATGGACGTCAAAACGGCATTCCTTAACGGTTTCCTTAAGGAAGAATTGTATATGTGTCACATCCTAGCTAGTTCATGCATTAGAGTGTTGCATCATGTTTACTTTTCCAGAAACTTGAAATGGGGATGACAGAACCCCCAGCACCCCCCTGAAAACAACTAGGGTTTACTAAAATCTTTTTCAATGAACCTGAAATGCCCTTCTAAAATGTCCATCATTTTTGTCTTGGGTTAGAACCTCTGGCAAAATTGGTTCACAATTTTCTAGGTCATCATAAGGTCATTGAATTAAATCATATGTAACTTGCATTTGGGCATTTAAGTGCTAGTAAATATTTTAGATGTCCAAATAATCCCAAACTGAAATGTTTCATGATGGATATATTCCATACAGTGGGCATGAGCAGTTTGGTGAATTTTGAAAGTGCCTAAGCATTTTTAGAAATGCCACAAACTTGCAGAAATAAAACAAAATAGAAATAAAAAGGAAAGGACTTACCTGGCCGCAACCCACCACCCAGCCCACCTGGCGGCCCAGCACTGTGCTGGCCCGCGCCAGCCAGCTGCTTCTTCCCCGCCAGGCAGGCAGGGAGGTGACGTCGGCATGCACGAGCTCGCCACGATGCCACCTGCTTGCCGCCCGCGCCCCTGGACACCTGCGCGAGCCCCACGTCGCAGCCCCGACCCTGCAGACACCTCACACGCCCCCTGCCTCTCTCCCTCGCCCTCTCCCACCATGGCCGACGCCACCGTAGCCGCACCGCCGAGGTAGACGGGCCCACCGTCGTCCCCGCGCCGCGCCACCGTGTCCAGAAGCTCTGCCGCCCTCCTCTCCTTCGAGCAGGCCGAGCCCCGAGCGCTCGCTTGCCCCGAAGCCACTGCAACGACCACGCCCGACTCCGCCACCACCGGATATCCCCTTCGCCGTCACCGCTGCAACAGATCATCCCCGACCTCGCCATCTAGCCCGCTGCAACCTCCATGAGCCCAGCTACCTTCTCCTCCTTCCCGTTATCGCTCTCGAGCACCGTAGCAACCACATGAAGCTTCACCGCACACGCCGCCGCCGAGCTCGTCGCCGACGATGCTCCGGCCACCCAACGGCCACACCACCATGTCCAATACACTCACCGCATCCCCAGGAGGCCGTAGCACCACTCCACGCACCTCTCCGTGCCCCCTAGCGATGAGCCCGAGCTCGTCCGAACTCCGGCAGCCGCACAGCTCATCGCCGGCGTCGTTTCCGGCGACCCCGAGCCCAACCGCCACCACCGCTCGACGCGGCTCACTCCCCGCGTCACATAGATGCCCTCCGCCGTCCTTTTGGTCGCCGGAGGAGGAAACCCGCACTGCCTCGCCGCGTCTGGCCTCGCCGGCGGCTAAACGCCGGCGAGTTGACCAGTTTACCGGGTTGACTAGTTTGACCCCCTCGGTCACTGTCGTGTGGGCCCCAGGCCACTAACTAAACTAGATTAGTATTAGTTTAACGCTAACTAAACTTACTTAGTTTAATTGACACTGACATACGGGACCCACAGGTCAGGGTTGACCTGGACCGTCTCCGTTGACTGGTAATGTCACCCTGATGCAATAACTCATTTACTGGATTATTCTTATACAGGAAATTCCAAAAAATACTACAAACTTCAAAAATTCATAGAAATTAATCTGTAACTCCAAATGCAAAGATTTATATATGAAATTTGATCAGAAAAATCCAATCTTTCCATCTGTACTAGTTCATGCATGTCAGAACAGTTTAACCTTGCTGTTTAGGTGAAACAAGTTAATGCACTAATATCACCTCTTATTTTGGGTTTGCATTTGAATCCTTGATTCAAATGAACTCAAACCAATCTGTTCTAAGTTGCATTAGCCAAAACACACTCATTTCGCCATGTCATTGCATGCATCATATTGTTGCATATTGCCATGTGATGATTGTGTTTTGATGTTTCTTCGTGGTAGGTTCTGCCTCCGAGGATATTCAAGAGTATCCAACTGAAGGGCAGTATCCCACTACCACTCTATCAGGCAAGCAACCCCATTGATCATTTTGATACAAACCCATCTTCTCGCTTCTGCTCTCGTTTACTGCATTAAGACAACGCGTTTCAAACTGCTGTGTGTTGCGGTAGTTGAACCCACTTCCTCTGCATGACCTGTCATTGCCACAGTAACTAGATGAAACCCAATAGCATGTGTAGGAGTTGTTTGAGCCATGTTTGTGTTTCCTACCATGCTATGCCTGCTATGCTTAGAGTCGTGTCAGGTCTGGCTCATCGGGGTGATGAACTAGAGTGAATGGTTGTGTCGGTAATGAGAGTGAAGTGTTGAACATGATTTGGTAAAGGTATCGATGAGAGGCCATGTAGGAGTACATGGTGGGTTGTTTCATTGAGACCGTCCTTAAGAACTGAGATCTGTATGTGTGATTTAAGATCAGCTACTACCACGCGTTGGGCCCGAAACCAATGGACCCTCTCGACTTATTAACCACTCTTGTCCTCTGTCTAGGAGTTGCAAGTAGTTTCTGGTGTTTGTAGTATGATGGAGGCCGTGTGCAGCACTGACCTTAGGGGTGGGCTGTGATGCGGTAGGCTCGTGGCACGGTGTACCGAGTCGCCCGTTTGGTGTCTCGGGAACCCTGCACACATCGTTTGGGGCCGTTGAGGACACCCCGGCCGGGTATCCTTGCGGATGGAACCCGAATAGGCGATAAACCTGGACTAGAGACTCATGTGTTTAGTCAGGTCGTGGCCGACACCCTCGCTGGGCTTCCGCTTGAAAGGTTGCCGAGTACATGTCGTGTAAACGGCGATAAGTGGTGGAAGCGTGTGTGAAGAAGTACACCCCTGCAGGGTATAAAACTATTCGAATAGCCGCGTCCGCGGTAACGGACTACTTGGTCGCTTATGCAGTTCATAGACAAGTTAATGGTTACTACTAAAAGACTCAAGATAAGTGTGAGTACCGCGGATGGCCCCCTCGTAGGATGACGAGGGAGGATCCACGGTGGAGTATTGAGATAGTGATTAGTGGACTCGTGTGCGAAAACTATTTTACAAGTGGTGTCTCGTAGGATAGCTTAGCCAAGAGTCAAAGCTAGCTTGCTGCAATAACTCCACTACCCTTCTTGAGAATGTGCATGTATAGTAGGATCTGTTGTAAGACTTGCTGAGTACCTTTGTACTCATGTTGCTTTAATTACTGTTTTCAGACGACAACACCGCCCCTTTGATGGGTTCTATGTAGATCTCGACGTTGACGAGTGACTTGCCACCCGAGTGGTCATCTGAGCTTGTGAAGGGCCCTATGTAGATAGACAGGCTTCATCAAGCCTTCTTTCTTTCTAGTGTATCTACTCAGACTAGTTGCTTCCGCATGTGCTTGTATGTTTGTATGACTTGAGTGTCGGGTCATGTGACCCCTATCTGTACGAACATGTTATGTATGGCTCTCCGGATCCTTTAAATAAAGTACTTTGACTTGTAGAGTTTTGTTGCGATGCCATGTTGTATTTAAACATATCGAGCATATTGTGTGTATGATCGAAATGCTTGGTATGTGTGGGATCCGACAATCTAGTTGTTTATCCTTAGCAGCCTCTCTTATGGGGAAATGTAGTCTAGTGCTTCCATGAGCCATAGTAGTCCGCTACAGCCCGGTTCACCGGAGTCCTGCTAGCCCAGCACTACTGCTCCGGAACACTTGACTGGACGACATGTGTTTCACTTCGTTCCTGTGTCTGTCCCTTCGGGGAAATATCACGCGGTGACATCCGGAGTCCTGCCTAGCCTGCTATAGCCCGGGTTCCCGGAGTCCTGTTAGCCCAGTGCTACAGCCCGGATTCACACGCTGCTGACCGACATGCTCGATGTTGATTCATGTATGCCTGTCCCCATAAGTTAGTGCCGCTTTGGGTTCATGACTAGCCGTGCCAGCCCAGGTTCTCTGTCATATGGATGCTAGCGACACTATCATATACGTGAGCCAAAAGGCGCAAACGGTCCCGGGCCATGTCACGACCGGTTTTCCAATAAAAATATTTATTGAGAGACCGATCCCTTTTAAGGACCAGTAGAGAAGAATTCCTTCTTACTGGTAGACAAAATCTTGGTCACAGAAGAAAAATACCAGGAGTACTGAATATAATACAAAGTTGAACGGGGACTGCTCAACAATTTATTACAAGCGCGCCGATAAAACATAACGGCGGATCGGGTGGCATAACTACTAACTTACGATAGAAGCGGTGGTGGATATATCACAGCGAAGTGGGTGATATGACTCCTGAGAACTAACAGCTCTTCGAGCGTCGGAGTGAGGCTCGAGGAGACTTATTGCGGGTGGTGGAAGCGTATATGATACAAGTGACCAATATCCAGGATCGCACGGGACTGACTGGGATTCCTCTAGGCGTCGGACTCACTATCTAACTCTTCATCCATGAGATCGCCTTCGTCAACATCTGGCCAAATCAACAAGCCAGGTGAGTACTATGAAAGTACTCGCAAGACAGTTCGGACATAAGATATAACAAATGTAGACATGATGCATATGAACAGAATAAAAAGTGCACTCAGACAACGGAATAATCATGCACGGAAAGAATAAAGAGAAGTCGGGCGGTAGTCCTCCCGAAATCCCAAAATAAATACTGAGGGCCAAACGAGTGTCTGAATGACTCCTCGAGAGGAAAATACAAGAATAACAATGCCGCAGTCGGGCGTCAAGGCGACACCACATAAAGAGCTTATAATAGAATATAAAAGATAGTACGTGCCACAGTCGGACGTCTGAGCGACATCACATAAAGGGCTTATATCAAAAGTAAATAACAAGAGTGCCACAGTCGGACGTCTGAGCGACATCACATAAAGGGCTTATAATAGAATATAAAAGACAGTGCGTGCCACAGTCGGACGTCTGAGCGACATCACATAAAGGGCTTATATCAAAAGTAAATAACAAGAGTGCCACAGTCGGACGTCTGAGCGACATCACATAAAGGGCTTATAATAGAATATAAAAGACAGTGCGTGCCACAGTCGGACGTCTGAGCGACATCACATAAAGGGCTTATATCAAAAGTAAATAACAAGAGTGCCACAGTCGGACGTCTGAGCGACATCACATAAACGGCTTCATAACTTAATATCTCAGTAGCTCAAGAATTTAAATCATATCAAGGGCATAATCAGGTATGAGATAACAATAGGGGTTAGTCCATCCACAGGAATAACGTTCAACCAAGTTTACCACTCAAGTATGTTCACCGGGGATTTTACCACGAGGATTGACATAGATAAGGATATACTGGCCATGGTCCTTGACCATAGATACGGTGATTCGGAAGGAATTTGACTCTGCAGAGTTTGTACTCTAACCACAGCCAACGGATTTCAGTAGTCACGGGGACTAGTTCCGTTTACGGTGTTTTGGAAGAAACACGTCTAACCAGTACACACCCATTCAACATTACAAAGCCAGGAATCACCCTCGGCAACGTTCAAGAAAAACCTTGAGACGGGGAGGCTACAACCTCGCGTAGCATGGGATCAAATTTATATACGCGCGCTCTAAGGGGTGCTCCCCTCTCGGTCCCAACCGGAAACACCCATGCCCCCTGACCGGATGACTGGCTTTAATCCAGGGCCATGGAACCCTCATCCCGGCCCCTCTATTTGGTGTGTACACAGAAAGAGGTTACCAACTTACTAAACCGTATTCTTGGCAGAAAACATGTGGCGGCACGGAAAGGAGAAGAACGATAACGTGACTCAGTCCACGTTAACATCGGAGTTTATCGGATATCGTAAGGCTGGCATGCTACAACAATACCACCTTACTGCCTTTCATGTCACCACATGACTAGGCCATCTCTCGTCAGAGATCACAGTAACTTTGGAGCACACGGATAGTTGCCTTACATGCAACGAGATGCTCACCGATACTCATATGCCATGCACAAACCATTCAAGCAAACATGCGAAACACCCGTCATATCAAAGGTTCAAACATGCTTGCCTGGTTCAGAGAAGTCGGAGTCTAGCTCGGCGAAGTTCGCGGCTCCGTCACCTCTTCCGGAACCTACGGTATAGCGAAAACGTATACTAACGTGAAAATCATCGCGTGCATAAAGTTGTCCCAAAAAATTTCCAAATAAATACCATAAAAAACTAGACAAAAATATAAGACTGTCAGAAAAAGAATCACTCAAAAATCACTTTTTATTAAAAAGTTATAAGGGTTTTTGTCCAGGGACTAATTTGTGATGAAACAGAAAAGTTCCAGGGACTTAACTGATAAAACAGAAAACGCTTCGGAAAGAAACGCGCCAGCCCAAAGGGAAAACGTATTTGCCCGAAGGCGCCAACAGAAAATGTTTCGAGGGAGAGAAAGAAGAGAGGCTGACGTGGGGGTCCCACATGTCAGGTTTAAAAAGTTCGCCGGCGCCCGAAGACTGCGGTGGTCGCCGGCGTCGAACCACGGCCAGACAGGGAGATCGGAGTGTACCAAGAGCTTCAGCGTGTCCTTCCGCGTCGGTGGGTGGTGGACTCGACCGACGGAGAGCACCACGTCGACGGCGACACTTTCTCCGGCGGACGGCGGCTCGGGCGATGGTGGAGAACGCCGGTGGGTGCTGCAAACTCCGAATTGAAGCGCGGGTCAGGAGAGTAGATGCATAGGGAAGCTACTGGCAAGAGTTGAAGGGTGGAGGTGCACGCATGGGAGCGAATCGAGCTGGATCCCGTGGCGGGTCGCGGCGGCCAGAGTTGGGGAAGAAAGCTCTCCCGTGGCTCTACCAGTGGCTAGGCGTGGTCTAGGTGGAGTGCAGAGATGGTGCGGGTTCGAGTTGGAGCTCGGGGCCTCTATTTATAGGCGGATCGAGGGGGTGGCCGTGAACGGGATCGCTCCGGCGAGCAATTACGGCGAGGCAATGGCTTGGCAGGGAGCTTAAGTGGCCAGGCAGCATCAGTGAGGTGTACTGGTGCCGTTCCCCTACTAATCTTGGTCGGTCTTGGCGTAATGGCGCCGGTCCTCGACGGGGTGGCCGTACGGGCACGGCGGCGACAGAGAGTGCGCTCTGCGCCTAGCGGTTCACGACGAGGGTGGCAGCGCGCACTGGGGAGTGGGTGGCCACGCGGCGGCCTCCGGTGGCTTGGGCGGCGCTGGGTGGCGCCGTCTACGCTGCGCCCCTCTCTGGCGGCCGCAAAGCCGCCGCTGCCGTCGCTCACGGGGAGGCGCACCACCTCCTGCTCGTCGCCGACGTCTGCAAGGCTCCAGGGGATCGTGCGGTGCAGGAACAAGGGGGAGGGGACGGGGAGCAAGGCGACACCGGGGCACTGGCGAGATCAACAACGGACACTGAAGAAACGACAGTAGTTCAGACACTGTTAACCGAACTTGACTGAACATTAGAGAAATAGTGTCCAGCAGGTGCTCGATGAAATGATTTGGTAAGCAGAAAAAAAATTCCGGAGCTGGGACTTGGTGAGGTGACCTCTCAATGCACCCAGAGGCTGCCTGATTTTTCTCAGATTTTTAGGAGAATGATTTGAATGAATTTCATCAAATTTGGCAAATCTGGTCCAAACTTGCAGCAAGTATAGTTTGAAAAATTTGAACTGGAGACCAGTGGATCTTCATGGATCTTGGTTGAGGGTTCAAAGGACTAGCTAGGGAAATTGGTTTGGAGACAAAACTCAAAGCAGAAAGGGTAGCTCCTTTGTAAATCTCCAAGGATCAAGATAGAAGGCAGAAATTGTTTTTGATAAGAAATAAATGGAAAATAATTATATGGAGAGTTTCAACTTGCTGTATTTGATGTGTATCATGATCCAAAGATGGGGAAAGGTTTATGGGAGTGGATTTCCACTTGGGTCATGGCAAGAGGAAAATTTGAAAAGAGGAGAAGATCACTCAAAATGCCCTAGGGCTATTTAAAAGATTTTTCAAAAGGAATTTTCCCAAGTGAAAGGCATTTGGTTTTGAGTCCAAATAAAAAGGAAAAACCTCCAAGACCAAGATCAAGCCTTGGGTGAATCCAAATAAAACACTTGCCATAAAAGAAATTTTTTGAGAGGGTGGGTTCTTTAAAAGAAAGATTTAAATACCCTCCTCAAATAAAAATAAAAGTTTGAAAAAATCCAATTAAAAATTTTGGGTGTCACAGGCCATGGTAAGGCGACACCCGTGGGAATACCGTGCGTGAGGCCGCAAAGTGATATGAGGTGTTACAGGCTAGATCGGTGTGACTTAGAATCTCGGTCCTGACAGCGTTGGCATCAGAGCCGGACTGCGTGTAGGTTCGTTGAGCCAAACTGGTCGATGTCGAGTCTAGAAATGCTTTAGTTATATGTAGGGGAATTGATTGTGGGAGGGACGTAAGGCTCTTTTTACTCCTTTACCTTATGCCCTCTGATCTGAGTCATTCTCTTCTCATTCTACGTGGGTTAAGGACCAGGCTCTCTTCTCTCTATCAGGTTCACGTGTTACTAATCCGTAGTAACTTATAGGATTGTTGGTTACAAGCTTCAGTTCAATTTCTACTACTTTAGTTTGTTGTCAATTGAACCAGAACCTTGATATGATGTTGTTGAGTGGCTTTGCAAACTGTTGTGAATGTCTCAAATCTTTTTCTGAGCATTTATAGTCGTTATGCTGTCCGATTTCTCCTAGAAAATTCTAATGCCTTTGCATTATTTCGTGCTTTCAGATGGCCACCCGTTCCCAGAATCAAGTGGTTCGTCTGACTCGGTGCCTCGATGTACCTGGTCACACGGCCATGCTGGTCCGAGTGATGATCGAGACAGGCTATCGATGGTATCCTGAGTATACCGTCAAGGAGCAGTTTCGAGACTTTAATCAAAGCCAATACCTTTGCATAGTCAGGATATACCCTTCCTATCCTGGAGCTACCGAACCCCTCCATTGCTCTCATGGACTTGGGGTTACCATCGAGATGTCCGTGCAGGACGCAGCTTACTCGATGAAGACTACCATACGAGCCAGAACTGCCTTGCTTCGGAACACCAATTTCCGCTATATGCCAGCATCACTCCCTGGGGCACAAGGGTACTACCAGGCTATTTATGCTGACTCTACCCATGAGGATTCTCTACTCCGCACCACCACAGAGATGCTTGAGGTCAAGGACCGTGAGAATCGTGCCTTGCGAATGGAGCTCTTCAACTCTCATTCTGATCACTGGGCCACTCTGACACGGTTTGCACCTGCCGTGCAGGCTGGGTATATGGACATGAGGGACTTGTACCCCGTGCGGTCTGGTCTGCCAGATTGTATGGACTGGCGTGATGTAGGAGGCATCACCCCTCCCCGTGGACCCCGTCTGCCACCGTTTGTTGGACCAAGGCCACATCCGAGTCCTTATGGACCGCAAGCTCCACAGGACCGACTGTTTCCAGATGATCATGTTCAGCTCCCAGGACATGGTGGTAATCTCTATGAAGATTACTACGGAGACGTCTGAGTTGGTAGTAGCTTCACTAGTATTGTAACAGTTGTATTCTCCACAGTCCTGCGTGACTCGTGGGATACGACTTGGTGTGTATCACGTTCCGGAGGTGTAGAAAAATAATGTATAGGAGCTTGGAATGCCTCCGATAAGATGTAACGTCTTTCATCGTAGTTGTACTTTAGCCTGGGCTTGTACTAAACTATGTACGGTGTGTATGACCGATGGTATATATATGGTAGTTTCTATATTACCATGTCGTGCAAATGAGCATCTCAGCATTCCATGTCGTCCATTACATTCTGCACTTCCTTGCCAAGATTTTGCCATCCTTGTCTAAACCGTTGTCTTTTTTTCCTAGGATGGTCAACACCCGCAACACCCCTGCTGCCTCAGAGCAGGGTGAAGCCAGTGCAGCTAGGGATGGGAATCTGCCTCGCCCGCCTTCTCTGGCCGAAGTTATGCTGGAGGCAGAAAGAAACAAGCGTGAGACCAACCGCTTGCTAGAACGAATTGAGCAGAATACTGCACGTCATCAGAGGAACGACTTGGTGTTAATCAACGACTTTATCAAGTTGTACCCACCAACATTCCATCATTCCGTCGAGCCCCTCGACGCGGATGATTGGCTTCGCAGCATCACCAATAAGCTATGTTCTGCCAACGTAGCCGAAGCTGATAAGGTTACCTACGCTGCCTATCACCTCGAAGGCCCTGCTAGCCTTTGGTGGGAAAACTATGAGGCTATGCGCCCGGCTGGCCAAATCACTACTTGAGCTGAATTCAGCGAGGCTTTCTGTGAGCATCACATTCCGGAAGGTCTCATGGATCGTAAGAGGGAAGAGTTCTGCAATTTCACCCAAGGCAGACTGACCGTGGATGCATACAGCCGTGAGTTTGGAAACCTGGCACGTTATGCTCCTGAAGAGGTATCCACCGACGCCAACAAGCAGGCAAGGTTCCGCAAGGGACTTAGCCCCGAGCTTCGCCGTGATCTTCGTCTGCACGAGTGCACCTCCTTCCAGAAGTTAGTGAATAAGGCCATCAGTGCTGAGACAGGTCAGACTGACTATGACGCCTCACGCAAGCACTCCCGTGAATTTGGTTCTTCATCCGGCTCTGGATCTCAGAAGCGCCGGGTGTGGATTCCAAACACAGCTCTGCCACCCAGGTTCACTCCGAGGCCATCCTTTGAGGCGCCTCGCCCCAACCAGCAGTTTGCACCGCCTAAGGCCTATGGTGGCCCTGCTGCTAATGCTGCTCCACGCCCCAATGTTGTGACATGCTTCAAGTGTGGAGAGACGGGTCACTACATACGCGAGTGTCCCCAGAACAACAACCCCAATCAGCCTGGAAAGTCCGTTGGCCGTGGTAAGCCAGCGGGAAAGACATATTACGCCAAGCCAGCCACCACTGCACGTGGCCATGTCAACTATGTCTCAGCTGAAGAAACTCATGATGATCCCAACGTCATCCTCGGTACGCTCCTTGTTAATTGCCATCCGGCAACTGTTCTTTTCGATACTGGAGCATCTCATTCATTTAACTCTGTGAGCTATGCTTGATTGCACAACACCACATTTTGTGACATGCCCACCTCCATGGTAATTCAAACCCCTGGTTCTAAGTGGCAAACCTCTAAAGTAAGCCATGGAAATGAAATTCTTGTCGATAGATTGGTCTTCCTTGCATCACTAATAGCTCTCAAGTCCTCGGACATAAACATCATCTTGGGTATGGACTGGATGTCAGCCCATTATGCTAAGATTGATTGCTCTACTAGAAATGTTCAAATCTCCCATCCATCGGGCAAGACAGTCAATGTTTTGACTCGAGTGTCTAAGCGTCAGCTCTACTCCCTAAATGCCAACCCTCTTCCAGACCTTGAGGATATTCCGGTAGTCCGTGACTTCCCGGATGTATTTCCAGAAGAACTGCCAGGTGTTCCACCTAACAGGGATGTCGAGTTCATGATAGACCTTGTACCAGGAACCGTCCCAATCTCTAGAAGACCCTATAAGATGGCACCCCTAGAACTAGCCGAGCTTAAGAAACAACTTGATGAGTCCTTGAAAAAGGGTTTCATTCGTCCTAGTTCTTCTCCATGGGCTTGCCCCGTCCTCTTCGTCAAGAAGAAGGATGGAACGGATCGGATGGTTGTAGATTACCGACCTGTCAACTTGGTCACTATCAAGAACAAGTATCCGCTCCCCAGGATCAACGACCTGTATGATCAGCTTGCTGGATCCTCAATCTTTTCCAAAATAGATTTGAGGTTGGGCTACCATCAAATCAAAATCAAGAACGGGGACATTCCTAAAACGGCCTTTGTCACTCGTCATGGCCAATACGAGTACACTGTCATGTCCTTCAGTTTAACCAATGCTCCAGCCACCTTCTCTCGGTTAATAAACTCGATCTTCATGGAGTATTTGGATAAATTCGTCGTGGTATACAACGATGATATACTCATCTACTCCAAGAATGAGGAAGAACATGCCGAGCATCTAAGGCTAGTATTGATGAAACTTCGAGAGCATCGCCTTTATGCCAAATTCTCCAAGTGTAAATTCTGGTTGCCAGAAGTGACCTATCTAGGCCACGTAATCTCTGGTAAGGGTATTGCTGTCAATCCCAAGCGAGTTCAAACCGTCCTTGATTGGACTCCACCTGAAACGGTCAAGCAAGTTCGGAGTTTCCTTGGCTTAGCGAGCTACTGTCGCCGCTTCGTCGAGAATTTCTCCAAGGTTGCTAAACCTCTAACTGAGCTCCTCAAGAAAGATAAAAAGTTCGAGTGGACCCCACAGTGCGAGTTCAGCTTTCGGGAACTGAAAAGACGCCTGACGTCTGCTCCCGTACTTGTGCCACCAGATTTTTCTAAGGACTTTGTTATCTATTGCGACGCCTCGCGACAAGGACTAGGTTGCATACTCATGCAAGATCGTCATGTGATTGCCTACGCTACTCGACAGTTGCGTCCACATGAGGATAACTATCCCACACATGATCTCGAGCTTGCAGCTGTAGTCCATGCACTCAAAACATGGCGACATTACCTTCTTGGTAATCGTTGCGCGATTTACACCGATCACCAAAGTCTGAAATACATCTTCACCCAACCGGATTTGAATCTCAGGCAAAGACGTTGGGTCGAGTTGATCACAGATTACGACTTAGGAATAACCTACACACCGGGCAAAGCCAATGTCATGGCTGATGCGCTAAGTCGTAAATCTTATTGTAACAACCTGATGTTACAACAAAGTCAACCACTTCTCCACGAGGAATTTCATAAGCTTAACCTTCACATTGTTCCTCGAGGATTCCTATCCACCCTGGTGGCGAAACCTACCCTTACGGATCAGATCATCAAAGCACAGAAGGTAGATCCGGGAATCTCCCGTATCAAGAGAAACATCAAGAAAGGAGTCGCGGATTGTTTCTCCATTGATGATCAAGGTGTTGAGTTCTTTGGAGACCGCCTAGTGGTTCCCAAGGTATGCAACCTGAGGCGGTTGATCCTTAAGGAAGCTCATGAATCCCCTCTCACCATTCATCCCGGTAGTACTAAAATGTATCAAGACCTACGCCAGAGGTTATGGTGGACTAGGATGAAGAGAGAAATCGCTCAATACATTGCTAATTGTGACGTCTGTCGTCATGTTAAAGCAGAGCATCAACGGCCTGCTGGCACCCTTCAACCCTTGGCTATTCCTGAATGGAAATGGGATAAAATTGGTATGAATTTCATTACCGGGTTTCCCAGGACCAAGAGAGGGAATAATGTTATCTTCGTTATTGTCGATCGTCTTTCCAAAGTAGCCCATTTCCTACCTGTTCGTGAGAGTATAACCGCTAGTCAGCTAGCTGACTTGTACATCTCCCGAATAGTGTCTCTTCATGGTGTTCCATTGGAGATTAACTCAGACCGTGGAAGTCTCTTCACCTCTCGATTTTGGGAAAGTTTCCAAAATGCTATGGGAACTCGTCTCTCCTTTAGCACCGCCTTCCACCCCCAATCAAGTGGTCAAGTAGAACGATTCAATCAAATTCTGGAGGATATGCTCCGAGCTTCTGTCATCTCTTTCGGTATGGATTGGGAGAAATGCCTTCCATTCGCCGAATTCGCTTATAACAATAGTTATCAAGCTAGCTTGGGCAAGGCCCCTTTCGAAGTTCTCTATGGACGAAAGTGTCGAACGCCTCTTAACTGGTCAGAAACCGGGGAAAGACAACTCTTTGGCCCGGATATGATTCAGGAAGCAGAAGAGCAGGTTCGCATTATCCGTGAGAAGTTGAAAACCGCCCAATCTCGTCAAAAGAGCCAATATGACCGTAAACATAAGCTCATGACTTATGAAGTTGGCGAGAAGGCTTACCTTTGGGTTACTCCTCTGAAGGGAACCCATTGATTCGGTATCAAAGGCAAATTGGCTCCTCGTTACATTGGACCCTTTCGCATTCTTGCCAAACGAGGAGAAGTTGCCTACCAATTGGAACTACCTCCGCATCTTTTCAGAGTTCATGATGTCTTCCACGTTTCTCAACTCAGGCGTTGCTTCTCGGATCCTATCCGTGGAGTGGACCACGAAACGCTTGATCTCCAAGATAATCTCACATATCGGGAATATCCCGTTCGCAACCTTGATCAAGCCGAGCATACCACTCGACGCCAAAATATCAAGTTTCTCAAGGTTCAATGGTCACAACATTCCAAGAAGGAAGCTACTTGGGAAAGGGAGGATCATCTTCGACTTGAGTACCCCACCTTCTTCCCGACGGATCCTAAATCTCGAGACGAGATTCTTTTGAGTGGGGTGAGTTGTCACATCCTAGCTAGTTCATGCATTAGAGTGTTGCATCATGTTTACTTTTCCAAAAACTTGAAATGGGGATGACAGAACCCCCAGCACCCCCCTGAAAACAACTAGGGTTTACTAAAATCTTTTTCAATGAACCTGAAATGCCCTTCTAAAATGTCCATCATTTTTGCCTTGGGTTAGAACCTCTGGCAAAATTGGTTCACAATTTTCTAGGTCATCATAAGGTCATTGAATTAAATCATATGTAATTGCATTTGGGCATTTAAATGCTAGTAAATATTTTAAATGTCCAAATAATCCCAAACTGAAATGTTTCATGATGGATATATTCCATACAGTGGGCATGAGCAGTTTGGTGAATTTTGAAAGTGCCTAAGCATTTTTAGAAATGCCACAACCTTGCAGAAATAAAACAAAAACGAAATAAAAAGGAAAGGACTTACCTGGCCGCAACCCACCACCCAGCCCACCTGGTGGCCCAGCACTGTGCTGGCCCGCGCTAGCCAGCTGCTTCTTCCCCGCCAGGCAGGCAGGGAGGTGACACCGGCGTGCACGAGCTCGCCACGACGCCACCTGCTTGCCGCCCGCGCCCCTGGACACCTGGGCGAGCCCCACGTCGCCGCCCCGACCCCGCAGACACCTCACACGCCCCCTGCCTCTCTCCCTCGCCCTCTCCCACCATGGCCGACGCCGCCGACGTAGACGCGCCCACCATCGTCCCCGCGCCACGCCACCGTGTCCAGAAGCTCCGCCGCCCTCCTCTCCTTCGAGCAGGCCGAGCCCCGAGCGCTCGCTTGCCCCGAAGCCACTGCAACGACCACGCCCGACTCCGCCACCACCGGATATCCCCTTCGCCGTCACCGCTGCAACAGCTCGTCCCCGACCTCGCCGTCTAGCCCGCTGCAACCTCCATGAGCCCAGCTACCTTCTCCCCCTTCCCGTTCTCGCTCTCGAGCACTGTAGCGACCACATGAAGCTTCACCGCATCCCCAGGAGGCCGTAGCACCACTCCACGCACCTCGCCGTGCCCCCTAGCGACGAGCCCGAGCTCGTCCGAACTCCAGCAGCCGCACAGCTCGTCGTCGGCATCGTTTCCGGCGACCCCGAGCCCAACCGCCACCACCACTCGACGCGGCTCACTCCCCGCGTCACATAGATGCCCTCTGCCGTCCTTTTGGTCGCCGGAGGAGGAAACCCACACTGCCCCACCGTGTCTGGCCTCGCCGGCGGCTAAACGCCGGCGAGTTGACCAGTTTGACCGGGTTGACTAGTTTGACCCCCTGGGTCACTGACGTGTGGGCCCCAGGCCACTAACTAAACTAGGTTAGTATTAGTTTAACGCTAACTAAACTTAGTTAGTTTAATTGACACTGACAGACGGGACCCACAGGTCAGGGTTGACCTGGACCATCTCCGTTGACTGGTGATGTCACCCTGACGCAATAACTCATTTACTGGATTATTCTTATACAGGAAATTCCAGAAAATACTACAAACTTCAAAAATTCATAGAAATTAATCTGTAACTCCAAATGCAAAGATTTATATATGAAATTTGATCAAAAAAATCCAATCTTTCCATCTGTACTAGTTTCATGCATGTCAAAACACTTTAACCTTGCTGTTTAGGTGAAACAAGTTAATGCACTAATATCACCTCTTATTTTGGGTTTGCATTTGAATCCTTGATTCAAATGAACTCAAACCAATCTGTTCTAAGTTGCATTAGCCAAAACACACTCATTTTGCCATGTCATTGCATGCATCATATTGTTGCATATTGCCATGTGATGATTGTGTTTCGATGTGTTCTTCGTGGTAGGTTCTGCCTCTGAGGATATTCACGAGTATCCAACTGAAGGGCAGTATCCCACTACCACTCTGTCAGGCAAGCAACCCCATTGATCATTTCGATACAAACCCATCTTCTCGCTTCTGCTCTCGTTTACTGCATTAAGACAACGCGTTTCAAACTGCTGTGTGTTGCGGTAGTTGAACCCACTTCCTCTGCATGACCTGTCATTGCCACAGTAACTAGATGAAACCCACTAGCATGTGTAGGAGTTGTTTGAGCCATGTTTGTGTTTCCTACCATGCTATGCCTGCTATGCTTAGAGTCGTGTCAGGTCTGGCTCATCGGGGTGATGAACTAGAGTGAATGGTTGTGTTGTTGGGGATCGTAACAGAAATTTAAAATTTTTCTACGCATCACCAAGATCAATCTATGGAGTCATCCAGCAACGAGAGAGAGAGAGGAGTGCATCTACATGCCCTTGTAGATCGCTAGCGGAAGCGTTCAAGAGAACGGGGTTGATGGAGTCATACTCGTCGTGATCCAAATCACTGATGATCCTAGCGCCGAACGGATGGCACCTCCGCGTTCAACACACGTACGGAGCGGAGACGTCTCCTCCTTCTTGATCCAGCAAGGGGGAAGGAGAAGTTGATGGAGATCCAGCAGCACGACGGCGTGGTGGTGGAAGCAACGGGATTCCAGCAGGGCTTCGCCAAGCGCTACTGGAGGAGGAAGAGGTGTCACGGGAGGGAGAGGGAGGCGCCAGGGCTTAGGGTGCGGCTGCCCTCCCTCCCCTCCACTATATATAGGGGCTAGGGGGCGCATGCCCCCCTTGGAGATCCCATCTAGAGGGGGGGCGGCCCCCGGGGCGGCGGCCCCTCGGGGGGCAACGGCCCCCTTAGGGTTTCCAACCAGGGGGCGCATGCCCCCTCGGGGGGCAACGGCCCCCTAGGGTTTCCAACCCTAGGCGCCTTGGGCCCTTGGGTGGGGCGCACCAGCCCACCAGGGGCTGGTTCCCATGCCACTTCAGCCCATGGGGCCCTCCGGGATAGGTGGCCCCGCCCGGTGGACCCCCGGGACCCTTCCGGTGGTCCTGGTACAATACCGGTGACCCCCGAAACTCTCCCGGTGGCCGAAACTGGACTTCCTATATATAAATCTTTACCTACGGACCATTCCGGAACTCCTCGTGGCGTCCCGGATCTCATACGGGACTCCGAACAACTTTTGGTTAACCGCATACTAATATCTCTACAACTCTAGCGTCACCGAACCTTAAGTGTGTAGACCCTACGGGTTCGGGAGACACGTAGACATGACCGAGACAACTCTCCGGTCAATAACCAACAGCGGGATCTAGATACCCATATTGGCTCCCACATGCTGCACGATAATCTCATCGGATGAACCACGATGTCGAGGATTCAATCAATCCAGCATACAATTCCCTTTGTCAATCGGTACGTTACTTGCCCGAGATTCGATCGTCGGTATCCCAATACCTCGTTCAATCTCGTTACCGGCAAGTCACTTTACTCGTTCCGTAATGCATGATCCCGTGACTAACTACTTAGTCACATTGAGCTCATTATGATGATGCAATACCGAGTGGGCCCAGAGATACCTCTCCGTCATACGGAGTGACAAATCCCAGTCTCGATCCATGCCAACCCAACAGACACTTTCGGAGATACCTGTAGTGCACCTTTATAGACACCCAGTTACGTTGTGACGTTTGGTACACCCAAAGCATTCCTACGGTGTCCGGGAGTTGCACGATCTCATGGTCTAAGGAAATGATACTTGACACTAGAAAAGCTTCAGCAAACGAACTACACGATCTAGTGCTATGCTTAGGATTGGGTCTTGTCCATCACATCATTCTCCTAATGATGTGATCCCGTTATCAATGACATCCAATATCCATGGTCAGGAAACCGTAACCATCTATTGATCAACGAGCTAGTCAACTAGAGGCTCACTAGGGACATGTTATGGTCTATGTGTTCACACATGTATTACGATTTCCGGATAACACAATTATAGCATGAACAATAGCCAATTATCATGAACAAGGAAATATAATAATAACCATTTTATTATTGCCTCTAGGGCATATTTCCAAGAGTCTCCCACTTGCACTAGAGTCAATAATCTAGTTACATTGTGATGAATCGTACACCCATAGAGTTCTGGTGTTGATCATGTTTTGCCCGTGGAAGAGGCTTAGTCAACAGATCTGCGACATTCAAATCCGTATGCACTTTACAAATATCTATGTCTCCATTTTGAACATTTTCACGAATGGAGTTGAAGCGACGCTTGATGTGCCTGGTCTTCTTGTGAAACCTGGGCTCCTTGGCAAGGGCAATAGCTCCAGTGTTGTCACAGAAGAGAGTCATCGGCCCCGATGCATTGGGAATAACTCCTAGGTCGGCAATGAACTCCTTCATCCAGATTGCTTCATGTGCTGCCTCCGAGGCTGCCATGTACTCCGCTTCACATGTAGATCCCGCCACGACGCTTTGCTTGCAACTGCACCAGCTGACTGCCCCACCATTCAAAATATACACGTATCCGGTTTGAGACTTAGAGTCATCCAGATCTGTGTCAAAGCTAGCATCGACGTAACCCTTTACGACGACCTCTTCGTCACCTCCATAAACGAGAAACATATCCTTAGTCCTTTTCAGGTACTTCAGGATGTTCTTGACCGCTGTCCAGTGTTCCATGCCGGGATTACTTGGGTACCTTCCTACCAAACTTACGGCAAGGTTTACATCAGGTTTGGTACACAGCATGGCATACATAATAGACCCTATGGCCGAGGCATAGGGGATGACACTCATCTTTTCTTTATCTTCTGCCGTGGTCGGGCATTGAGCCGTGCTCAATCTCACACCTTGCAATACAGGCAAGAACCCCTTCTTGGACTGATCCATATTGAACTTCTTCAATATCTTATCAAGGTATGTGCTTTGTGAAAGACCTATGAGGCATCTCGATCTATCTCTATAGATCTTGATGCCTAATATGTAAGCAGCTTCTCCAAGGTCCTTCATTGAAAAACACTTATTCAAGTAGGCCTTTATGCTTTCCAAGAATTCTATATCATTTCCCATCAATAGTATGTCATCCACATATAATATGAGAAATGCTACAGAGCTCCCACTCACTTTCTTGTAAACACAGGCTTCTCCATAAGTCTGTGTAAACCCAAACGCTTTGATCATCCCATCAAAGCGAATGTTCCAACTCCGAGATGCCTGCACCAGCCCATAGATGGAGCGCTGGAGCTTGCATACCTTGTTAGCATTCTTAGGATCGACAAAACCTTCCGGCTGCATCATATAGAATTCTTCCTTAAGAAAGCCGTTAAGGAATGCCGTTTTGACGTCCATTTGCCATATTTCATAATCATAGAATGCGGCAATTGCTAACATGATTCGGACGGACTTTAGCTTCGCTACGGGTGAGAAGGTCTCATCGTAGTAAACTCCTTGAACTTGTCGATAACCCTTAGCAACAAGTCAAGCTTTATAGATGGTAACATTTCCATCCGTGACGGTCTTCTTCTTAAAGATCCATTTATTTTCTATCGCTCGCCGATCATCAGGCAAGTCTGTCAAAGTCCATACTTTGTTTTCATACATGGATCCTATCTCGGATTGCATGGCTTCAAGCCATTTGTTGGAATATGGGCCCGCCATTGCTTCTTCATAGTTCGAAGGTTCACCGTTGTCCAACAACATGATTTCCATGACAGGGTTGCCGTACCACTCTGGTGCGGAACGTGTCCTTGTGGACCTACGAAGTTCAGTGGTAACTTGATCATGATCGTCATCATTAACTTCCTCTATAGTCGGTGCAGGCACCACAGAAACATTTTCTTGTGCTGCGCTACTTTCTGGTTCGAGAGGGGTCATCTCATCAAGTTCCACTTTCCTCCCACTTACTTCTTTCGAGAGAAACTCTTTCTCCAGAAAGGACCCGTTCTTGGCAACGAAGATCTTGCCTTCGGATCTGAGGTAGAAGGTATACCCAATGGTTTCCTTAGGGTATCCTATGAAGACGCATTTTTCCGACTTGGGTTCGAGCTTTTCAGGTTGAAGTTTCTTGACATAAGCATCGCATCCCCAAACTTTAAGAAACGACAGCTTAGGTTTCTTTCCAAACCATAATTCATACGGTGTCGTCTCAACGGATTTCGACGGAAGCCCTATTTAAAGTGAATGCGGCAGTCTCTAAAGCATAACCCCAGAATGATAGCGGTAGATCGGTAAGAGACATCATAGATCGCACCATATCCAATAGAGTGCGATTACGACGTTCGGACACACCATTACGCTGAGGTGTTCCAGGCGGCGTGAGTTGTGAAACAATTCCACATTTCCTTAAGTGTGTGCCAAATTCGTGACTCAAATATTCCCCTCCACGATCTGATCGTAAGAACTTTATTTTCCTGTCACGTTGATTCTCAACCTCACTCTGAAATTCCTTGAACTTTTCAAAGGTCTCAGACTTGTGTTTCATTAAGTAGACATACCCATATCTACTCAAGTCATCAGTGAGGGTGAGAACATAACGATAGCCACCGCGAGCCTCAACGCTCATTGGACCGCACACATCAGTATGTATGATTTCCAATAAGTTGGTTGCTCGCTCCATTGTTCCGGAGAACGGAGTCTTGGTCATTTTGCCCATGAGGCATGGTTCGCACGTGTCAAATGATTCATAATCAAGAGACTCCAAAAGTCCATCTGCATGGAGTTTCTTCATACGTTTGACACCAATGTGACCAAGGCGGCAGTGCCACAAGTATGTGGGACTATCATTATCAACCTTGCATTTCTTGGCATTCACACTATGAATATGTGTAACATCACGTTCGAGATTCATTAAGAATAAACCATTGACCAGCGGGGCATGACCATAAAACATATCTCTCATATAAATAGAACAACCATTATTCTCTGATTTAAATGAGTAGCCATCTCGCATCAAACGAGATCCAGATACAATGTTCATGCTCAAAGCTGGCACTAAATAACAATTATTGAGGTTTAAAACTAATCCCGTAGGTAAATGTAGAGGTAGCGTGCCGACGGCGATCACATCGACCTTGGAACCATTCCCTACGCGCATCGTCACCTCGTCCTTCGCCGGTCTCCGCTTATTCCGCAGCTCCTGCTTTGAGTTACAAACATGAGCAACCGCACCGGTATCAAATACCCAGGAGCTACTTCGAGCGCTGGTTAGGTACACATCAATAACATGTATATCACATATACCTTTTGTATTGCCGGCCTTCTTATCCGCTAAGTACTTGGGGCAGTTCCGCTTCCAGTGAACGTTTCCCTTGCAATAAAAACACTCAGTCTCAGGCTTGGGTCCATTCTTTGTCTTCTTCCCGTCAGCTTGCTTACCGGGCGCGACAACTCCCTTGCCGTCTTTCTTGAAGTTCTTCTTACCCTTGCCTTTCTTGAACTTAGTGGTTTTATTCACCATCAACACTTGATGTTCCTTTTTTATCTCCACCTCCGCTGATTTCAGCATTGAATATACCTCAGGAATGGTCTTTTTCATCCCCTGCATATTGAAGTTCATCACAAAGCTCTTGTAGCTAGGTGGGAGCGACTGAAGGATTCTGTCAATGACCGCGTCATCCGGGAGATTAACTCCCAGCTGAGACAAGCGGTTGTGCAACCCAGACATTTTGAGTATGTGTTCGCTGACGGAACTATTCTCCTCCATCTTACAACTGTAGAACTTGTCGGAGACTTCATATCTCTCGACCCGGGCATGAGCTTGGAAAACCATTTTCAGCTCTTGGAACATCTCATATGCTCCGTGCTGCTCGAAACGCTTTTGGAGCCCCGGTTCTAAGCTGTAAAGCATGCCGCACTGAACCAGGGAGTAATCATCAACACGTGTTTGCCAGGCGTTCATAACGTCTTGGTTTGCTGGGACGGGTGCTTCACCTAGCGGTGCTTCAAGGACATATGCTTTCTTGGCAGCTATGAGGATGATCCTCAAGTTCCGGACCCAGTCCGTATAGTTGCTACCATCGTCTTTCAGCTTGGTTTTCTCTAGGAACGCGTTGAAGTTGAGGTTGACATTAGTGTGGGCCATTTGATCTACAAGACATATTGTAAAGATTTTAGACTAAGTTCATGATAATTAAGTTCATCTAATCAAATTATTAATGAACTCCCACTCAGACAGACATCCCTCTAGTCATCTAAGTGATACATGATCCGAGTCAACTAGGCCGTGTCCGATCATCACGTGAGACGGACTAGTCATCATCGGTGAACATCTTCATGATGATCGTATCTGCTATACGACTCATGTTCGACCTTTTGGTCTCTTGTGTTCTGAGGCCATGTCTGTACATGCTAGGCTCGTCAAGTCAACCTAAGTGTATTGCGTGTGTAAATCTGGCTTACACCCGTTGTATGCGAATGTTAGAACCTATCACACCCGATCATCACGTGGTGCTTCGGAACAACGAACCTTCACAACGGTGCATAGTTAGGGGGAACACTTTCTTGAAATTTTAGCGAGGGATCATCTTATTTATGCTACCGTCGTTCTAAGCAAATAAGATGTAAAAACATGATAAACATCGCGTGCAATCAAATAGTGACATGATATGGCCAATATCATTTTGCTCCTTTTGATCTCCATCTTCGGGGCGCCATGTTCATCATTGTCACCGGCATGACACCATGATCTCCATCATCATGATCTCCATCATCGTGTCTTCATGAAGTTGTCTCGCCAACTATTACTTCTACTATTATGGCTAAAGGTTAGCAATAAAGTAAAGTAATTACATGGCGTTTCAGTTGGCACGCGGGTCATAAATAAATTAAGACAACTCCTATGGCTCCTGCCGGTTGTCATACTCATCGACATGCAAGTCGTGATTCCTATTACAAGAACATGATCAATCTCATACATCACATATATCATTCATCACATTCTTCTGGCCATATCACATCACATGACACATGCTGCAAAAACAAGTTAGATGTCCTCTAATTGTTGTTGCAAATTTTTATGTGGCTACTATAGGTTTCTAGCCAGAACGTTTCTTACCTACGCCAAAACCACAACGTGATATGCCAATTTCTATTTACCCTTCATAAGGACCCTTTTCATCGAATCCGATCCGACTAAAGTGGGAGAGACAGACACCCGCTAGCCACCTTATGCAACTAGTGCATGTCAGTCGATGGAACCTGTCTCACGTAAGCGTACGTGTAAGGTCGGTCCGGGCCGCTTCATCCCACGATGCCGCCGAATCAAGATAAGACTAGTAACGGCAAGTAAATTGACAAAATCGACGCCCACAACAACTTGTGTTCTACTCGTGCATAGAAACTATGCATAGACCTAGCTCATGATGCGACTGTTGGGGATCGTAACAGAAATTTAAAATTTTCTACACATCACCAAGATCAATCTATGGAGTCATCCAGCAACGAGAGAGAGAGGAGTGCATCTACATGCCCTTGTAGATCGCTAGCGGAAGCGTTCAAGAGAACGGGGTTGATGGAGTCGTACTCGTCGTGATCCAAATCACCGATGATCCTAGCGCCGAACGGACGGCACCTCCGCGTTCAACACACGTACGGAGCGGAGACGTCTCCTCCTTCTTGATCCAGCAAGGGGGAAGGAGAAGTTGATGGAGATCCAGCAGCACGACGGCGTGGTGGTGGAAGCAGCGGGATTCCAGCAAGGCTTCGCCAAGCGCTACCGGAGGAGGAAGAGGTGTCACGGGAGGGAGAGGGAGGCACCAGGGCTTAGAGTGCGGCTGCCCTCCCTCCCCTCCACTATATATAGGGCTAGGGGGCGCATGCCCCCCTTGGAGATCCCATCTAGACGGGGGGCGGCGGCCCCTCGGGGGGCAACGGCCCCCTTAGGGTTTCCAACCAGGGGGCGCATGCCCCCTCGGGGGGCAACGGCCCCCTAGGGTTTCCAACCCTAGGAGCCTTGGGCCCTTGGGTGGGGCGCACCAGCCCACCAAGGGCTGGTTCCCATGCCACTTCAGCCCATGGGGCCCTCCGGGATAGGTGGCCCCACCCGGTGGACCCCCGGGACCCTTCCGGTGGTCCCGGTACAATACCGGTGACCCCCGAAACTCTCCCGATGGCCGAAACTAGACTTTTTATATATAAATCTTTACCTCCGGACCATTCCGGAACTCCTCGTGACATCCAGGATCTCATCTGGGACTCCAAACAACTTTAGGTTAACCGCATACTAATATCTCTACAACTCTAGCATCACCGAACCTTAAGTGTGTAGACCCTACGGGTTCGGGAGACACGTAGACATGACCGAGACAACTCTCCGGTCAATAACCAACAGCGGGATCTGGATACCCATGTTGGCTCCCACATGCTCCACGATAATCTCATCAGATGAACCACGATGTCGAGGATTCAATCAATCCCGCATACAATTCCCTTTGTCAATCGGTACGTTACTTGCCCGATTCGATCGTCGGTATCCCAATACCTCGTTCAATCTCATTACCGGCAAGTCACTTTACTTGTTCCGTAATGCATGATCCCGTGACTAACTACTTAGTCACATTGAGCTCATTATGATGATGCAATGCCGAGTGGGCCCAGAGATACATCTCCGTCATTCGGAGTGACAAATCCCAGTCTCGATCCGTGCCAACCCAACAGACACTTTCGGAGATACCTGTAGTGCACCTTTATAGCCACCCAGTTACGTTGTGACGTTTGGTACACCCAAAGCATTCCTACGGTGTCCGGGAGTTGCACGATCTCATGGTCTAAGGAAATGATACTTGACATTAGAAAAGCTTCAGCAAACGTACTACACGATCTAGTGCTATGCTTAGGATTGGGTCTTGTCCATCACATCATTCTCCTAATGATGTGATCCCGTTATCAATGACATCCAATGTCCATGGTCAGGAAACCGTAACCATCTATTGATCAACGAGCTAGTCAACTAGAGGCTCACTAGGGACATGTTATGGTCTATGTGTTCACACATGTATTACGATTTCCAGATAACACAATTATAGCATGGACAATAGACAATTATCATGAACAAGGAAATATAATAATAACCATTTTATTATTGCCTCTAGGGCATATTTCCAACATGTGTCGGTAATGAGAGTGAAGTGTTGAACATGATTTGGTAAAGGTATCGATGAGAGGCCATGTAGGAGTACATGGTGGGTTGTTTCATTGAGACCGTCCTTAAGAACTGAGATATATATGTGTGACTGAAGATCAGCTACTACCACGCGTTGGGCCCGAAACCAATGGACCCTCTCGACTTATTAACCACTCTTGTCCTCTGTCCAGGAGTTGCAAGTAGTTTCTGGTGTTTTTAGTATGCTGGAGGTCGTGCGCAGCGCTGACCTTAGGGGTGGGTTGTGATGCGGTAGGCTCGTGGCACGGTGTACCGAGTCGCCCGTTTGGTGTCTCGGGAACCCTGCACACATCGTTTGGGGCTGTTGAGGACACCCCGGCCGGATTTCCTTGCGGATGGAACCCGAATAGGCGATAAACCTGGACTAGAGACTCGTGTGTTTAGTCAGGTCGTGGTCGACACCCTTGCTGGGCTTCCGCTTGAAGGTTGCCGAGTACATGTCGTGTAAACGGCGATAAGTGGTGGAAGCGTGTGTGAAGAAGTACACCCCTGCAGGGTATAAAACTATTCGAATAGCCGCGTCCGTGGTAAAGGACTACTTGGTCGCTTATGCAGTTCATAGACAAGTTAATGATTACTACTAAAAGACTCAAGATAAGTGTGAGTACCGCGGATGGCCCCCTCATAGGATGACGAGGGAGGATCCACGGTGGAGTATTGAGATGGTGATTAGTGGACTCGTGTGCGAAAACTATTTTACAAGTGGTGTCTCATAGGATAGCTTAGCCAAGAGTCAAAGCTGGCTTGCTGCAATAACTCCACTACCCTTCTTGAGAATGTGCATGTATAGTAGGATCTGTTGTAAGACTTGCTGAGTACCTTTGTACTCATGTTGCTTTAATTACTGTTTTCAGACGACGACACCACCCCCTCCGATGGGTTCTATGTAGATCTCGATGTTGACGAGTGACTTGCCACCCAGGTGGTGATCTAAGCTTGTGAAGGGCCCTATGTAGATAGACAGGCTTCATCAAGCCTTCTTTCTTTCTAGTGTCTGTACTCAGACTAGTTGCTTCCGCATGTGCTTGTATGTTTGTATGACTTGAGTGTCGGGTCGTGTGACCCCTATCTGTATGAACATGTTATGTATGGCTCTCCGGAGCCTTTAAATAAAGTACTTTGAGTTGTAGAGTTTTGTTGTGATGCCATGTTGTATTTACACATATCGAGCATATTGTGTGTATGATTGAAATGCTTGGTATGTGTGGGATCCGACAATCTAGTTGTTTATCCTTGGCAGCCTCTCTTATGGGGAAATGTAGTCTAGTGCTTCCATGAGCCATAGTACTCCGCTACAGCCTGGTTCACCGGAGTCCTGCTAGCCCAGCACTACTGCTCCGGAACACTTGACTGGTCGGCATGTGTTTCACTTCGTTCCTGTGTCTGTCCCTTCGGGGAAATGTCACGCGGTGACATCCGAAGTCCTGCCTAGCCTGCTATAGCCCGGGTTCCCGGAGTCCTGTTAGCCTAGTGCTACAGCCCGGATTCACACGCTGCTGACCGACATGCTCGATGTTGATTCATGTATGCCTGTCCCCGTAAGTTAGTGCCGCTTTGGGTTCACGACTAGCCATGTCGGCCCGGGTTCTCTGTCATATGGATGCTAGCGACACTATCATATACGTGAGCCAAAAGGCGCAAACGGTCCCGGGCCATGGTAAGCGACACCCGTGGGAATACCGTGCGTGAGGCCGCAGAGTGATATGAGGTGTTACAGGCTAGATCGGTGTGACTTAGAATCGGGGTCCTGACAATATGATGCAGCCGGAAGGTTTTGTCGATCCTAAGAATGCTGGCAAGGTATGCAAGCTCCAGCGCTCCATCTATGGGCTGGTGCAAGAATCTCGGAGTTGGAACATTCGCTTTAATGAAGTGATCAAAGCGTTTGGGATTATACAGACTTATGGAGAAGCCTGTATTTACAAGAAAGTGAGTGGGAGCTCTGTAGAATTTCTCATATTATATGTGGATGACATACTATTGATGGGAAATGATGTAGAATTTTTTGAAAGGATCAAGGCCTACTTGAATAAGTGTTTTTCAATGAAAGACCTTGGAGAAGCTCCTGACATATTAGGCATCAAGATCTGTAGAGATAGATCGAGATGCCTCATTGGTCTTTCACAAAGCACATACCATGACAAGATATTGAAGAAGTTCAATATGGATCAGTCCAAGAAGGGGTTCTTGCCTGTATTGCAAGGTGTGAGATTGAGCACAGCTCAATGCCCGACCTCGGCAGAAGATAGAGAAAAGATGAGTGTCATCCCCTATGCCTCAGCCATAGGCTCTATTATGTACGCCATGCTGTGTACCAGACCTGATGTGAACCTTGCCGTAAGTTTGGTAGGGAGGTACCAAAGTGATCCCGCAATGGAACACTGGACATCGGTCAAGAACATCCTAAAGTACCTGAGAAGGACTAAGGATATGTTTCTCGTTTATGGAGGTGCCGAAGAGCACGTCGTAAAGAGTTACGTCGATGCTAGCTTTGACACAGATCCGGATGATTCCAAGTCACAAACCGGATACGTGTATGTTTTGAATGGTGGGCCAGTCAGCTGGTGCAGTTGCAAGCAAAGCGTCATTGCGGGATCTAAATGTGAAGCGGAGTACATAGCTGCTTCGGAAGCAGCACAGGAAGGAGTCTGGATGAAGGAGTTTATCACTGACCTAGGAGTGATTCCCAATGCGTTGGGCCCGATGACTTTCTTCTGTGACAACACTGGAGCTATTTCCCTTGCCAAGGAGCCCAGGTTTTACAAGAAGACCAGGCACATCAAGCGCCGCTTCAACTCCATTCGTGAATATATTCAAGATGGAGACATAGATATTTGTAAAGTACATACGGATCTGAATGTCGCAGATCCGTTGACTAAACCTCTTCCACGAGCAAAACATGATCAGCACCAGAACTCTATGGGTGTTCGATTCATCACAATGTAACTGGATTATTGACTCTAGTGCAAGTGGGAGACTGGTGGAAATATGCCCTAGAGGCAATAATAAAATGGTTATTATTATATTTCCTTGTTCATGATAATTGTCTATTGTTCATGCTATAATTGTATTAACCGGAAACCATAATACATGTGTGAATACATAGACCACTACATGTCCCTAGTGAGCCTCTAGTTGACTTGCTCGTTGATCAATAGATGGTTGTGGTTTCCTGACCATGGACATTGGATGTCGTTGTTAACGGGATCACATCATTAGGAGAATGATGTGATGGACAAGACCCAATCCTAAGCATAGCACAAGATCGTGTAGTTCATTTGCTAGAGCTTTTCTAATGTCAAGTATCATTTCCTTAGACCATGAGATTGTGCAACTCCCGGATGCCGTACGAATGCTTTGGGTGTATCAAACGTCACAACATAACTGGGTGAGTATAAAGGTGCACTACACGTATCTCCGAAAGTGTCTGTTGAGTTGGTACGAATCGAGACTGGAATTTGCCACTCCGTATGACGGAGAGGTATCTCTGGGCCCACTCGGTAATGCATCATCATAATGATCTCAATGTGACTAAGGAGTTAGCCACGGGATCAAGTGTTACGGAATGAGTAAAGAGACTTGCTGGTAACGAGATTGAACAAGGTATGGGGATACCGACGATCGAATCTCGGGCAAGTAACATACTGATGGACAAAGGGAATTGTATATGGGATTCATTGAATCCCCGAGATCGTGGTTCATCCAATGAGATCATCATGGAACATGTGGGAGCCAATATGGGTATCTAGATCCCGCTATTGGTTATTGGCCGGAGAGATGTCTCGGTCATGTCTGCATGGTTCTCGAACCCGTAGGGTCTACACACTTAAGGTTCGGTGACGCTAGAGTTGTAATGGGAATAGTATGTGGTTACCGAAGGTTGTTCGGAGTCCCGGATGAGATCCCGGACATGACAAGGAACTCCGGAATGGTTCGGAGGTGAAGATCGATATATTGGACGAAGGGTATTGGAGTCCAGAATTGTTCTAGGAGTACCGGGTGACGACCAGTGTGACCGAAAGGAGTTTCGGAGGTCCCGGCAAGCGTTGGGGGGCCTTATGGGCCAAGGGGAGGGGGCACACCAGCCTACTAAGGAGCTGTGCGCCCCTCCCACCGCATCTCACGTAACCTGAAGAGGTGGGGGCTCCTCCCCTAGGGCAGCCGCCCCTCCCGGCTTGGGGCCAAGTTTCCTAGGGGTGGGGGCGCCCAAACCCATCTAGGGTTTCCCCTTGGCCGCCCCCCCTCTAGATGCATCTAAGGGGGTCGGCCCCTCTCCCCTTCACCCTATAAATAGAAGGGGGTGGGAGGGCAGCCGCACCCTTCCCCTGGCGCAGCCCTCCCCCCTCCTACACCTCCCCCTCCTCCGTTGAGCTTGGCGAAGCCCTGCCAGAGAACCACGAGCTCCACCACCACCACGCCGTCGTGCTGCCGGAGTTCTCCCTCAACTTCTCCTCCCCCCTTGCTGGATCAAGAAGGAGGAGACGTCCCCAGGCTGTACGTGTGTTGAACGTGGAGGCGTCGTCCATTCGGCGCTAGATCGGATCTTCCGCGATTTGAATCGCCGCGAGTACCACTCCATCAACCGCGTTCTTTGCAACGCTTTCGCTTAGCGATCTTCAAGGGTATGAAGATGCACTCCCTCTCTCTCGTTGCTAGCATCTCCTAGATTGATCTTGGTGACACGTAGGAAAATTTTGAATTATTACTACGTTTCCCAACACTAAGTAACCTTAGCTCAGGAGAAATACAATGAGGAATGTGTGTCCTCTGAGTTCATCTCAGCCGCCTCAACCAGACGTACAATTGATATAGCAACTGGATCTGGTCTACCAAATCATTGTGTCTTCATCAAGCCTACCTGGTTTGAAATTCCTCAACCCTTACCTTACGTTATTCTGGTGCTGAAGAATTTTTGATCTACCTTATGATGAATTTGAACTGAAGACTTTCGTCATGTTGTCTTTCATTTCTTCAGTTCATCTTCTTCATGCTCGTATGCTCGTATGATTGCATGTTCTTCACCTATATGTACCTTGTATGCATGCTTTCTGTTTCTGTGGTGATTTAGTTTCCTCGCGTTTCTATTTTTTCACTCTGATCTTCGTCAAATTCATCAGAGTTTGATGAATTTCTAAAAATCTCCCATCCCCCCCCCCCTTTGAGACCTGCACTTTCAATCCCCAAAGTTCTAGGGTCTCTTCTGGTCCAGAAAAAATCACCGTAAAGTTTCATCGTGTCTAGACTTCATTTCATGGTTTTTTGTGAAACAAAGAAATAAGCAGAAAACAGGAGCTGACACTAGGCACTAAGTTAATAGGTTAGTCCATAAAAATGATATGAAATGACATATAAAGCATACAAGATTGATAATATAATTGCTTGAAACAATAAAAATTTATAGATACGTGGGAGATGTATAACGTCCCACTTCACTATTATCTACCTCTATTATTTGCATTTAATATTGTAACTAGAAAGACAAGAGGCTTGACAACTCTCTTGCCACACTGGGTGCAAGGTTTTATTCTATTTGTGGGCAGCTGTTGTTTATCTTGCTAGCTTAGTTGACTCCTACTAGATTGATTACATTGATTCTCTAGCCGAGGAAAATACTTTATTATTGTTCTACTTCACCCTTCTGTGGACGAAGGCGTCACATTCACTCTCGTTGCCAGATCCAACGTCGCCCTACCAGTGCTCGGCATGTGGACAAAGAGGGGAAGGGGAACGGACAGGGTGGACGGAAACCTACGGAGAGGGGAGTGGAGAGTAACGTGAAGTTAGGGTTTGCTCCATATGGGGTTTTTAAGTGGGGACAGATTGGGGTTCGTGTGTGTCATGGTGTGCCGGGCTGACATGGCGGAATCATTCAGGCCTCCCCAAACCCGCCCCATATTTGGGGGTTTGAGGGGTGCCGGTCAGGCCGGACGTCCAAGGCGCGCTTGAGGAACCCGACAGTTTCACGTTTTTGTGATTGGGCACTAACCGGGTCGTCAATCTGGTCAGGTTGGGAGCCCAGCAGTAGATGCTCCCATAGAGCATCCACTGTTGGGCGCCACAAATTCCCAGGCGGACGGCCCGGTCACTGACCGGTCAAAAAATCCTGACCCAGACAGGCGGCTCAAACATGCCTCAAACGCCCATTCTGACCGACACCCCTCATATCCAACCCATATCTAGGGAGGATATGGGGAGGCCCGGGCGCGTCCGCCATGTTCGACTGACGTGTGGGTCCCCCAGGAAAACACTCTGAAACCCGGCGGTCTGAAGCTCGTTTCCTCGGACGGACCGATGGTGCCGCGTGTCGGCGCTCCAGCGCGCCGCGCAAGGCCCCTAGATCGGCTATTTAAGACGAACGCCGGGACCGAAACCCTACCCAACCACATTTCCTCGCCTGTTGTCCACGGCAGCCACTTTCCAATCGTCGTCCACCTCCACATTTCAATCATCAACCGCTCACCATTTGCCACCACAATCAAGTAGCCATACCACCACGTTGACGGGTCAGGAGCTACCCTTATCTAACACCAGAGCGTCGGTTGCATCTCCTTGAGCAGATCCAGGCAAGGCGCGAAGCCCGGATCACCGCGTGGCTACCACCGGACGCGGTGGATCCGAAAGAGGAGTTCGAGGATGAGGACGCATTGTAGGAGGAGCATGAGGACGCGGGGAACGCGGATCTGCAGGCGGAGTAGCATACAATCTTTAATTCCCTTCAGTCGGAGGCGGAGACCAACCGCCGTATCCTCTAGGCGGAGGAGGAAGCGGGCGTTGATGAGATGATTGCCTATATGGATGAAGAGGAGGAGCCCAAGCCCTCCTATACGCTCGTCTACGCAGCGCCAGGCAAGGAGATCATGGATATCCACGACGACGACTAATCATAGTTGGGCTACTATTATTTGCGTAGTAAGTAGGCATTTTTTCATGCATGGTATGAATTCAGGGGATGAAATACATAGTAGAAAATATAAGGTGTGAACTGTCACTGTCAACGGACGCATCCGATTGCGTCCACGGGTGTAGATGCTGTTACGACGACAGATGGCACGTTCTAAATCCACTGTCTGTTTTGCCTGGGCGCGCTTGTCTGACGAAATCGCGCGAGGTTTCCTAGCCAGTTTTGCCATCATCATCACATAATACCGGATCCAGTGTCGTCAGAGTTTACGGTGACCAGCTACAGCCCCGTACGTACCTGCAAGTAGTATTTGACAAGGACGCCGGCCGTTGCCGTCCGTCCGTCCGTCCACCGTCCACACGCTCCATTCGTTTTCGGATCGGAGCAAATACTGTCCAAGATTAATGGGCGAGAGGACTGTTCGGCCTGACGCTTGACACGGCAGTCTCACTTACCCCAGACCCAATACCATAACGCCAACTAATCCAACCCCAAAACCTTGTGATGATTCTCCTCCCCAAAACGGTCCCATACACGATACGGCCACACTTGTCGAGCAGTAGTACGACGGACACGCGCGACCGGACGGAAGGTACGGCGAGCGCTACCGCCTCGTAGCAAGAAAACAAAAGGGAGAAAAAGGAGAGGTGCAGGGTCGGCCGTATCGTCGGCGCTGCACTGCATTGGTCAGTGCAGCATGGGAGTATTATACTTCGTAGAGGAATTATATAATCGGGCGTGTGACAGGGAACCCGTAACCACCGTGCGTAATGCTACGCTATCCCGTTGCTTATAATCAATTGATTAGTTGGAGTAGACTAGTGAGCAACCAGGCCGGAGTGCTTAGCTCTACCTGCCGTGCACTAGATGTACACAACCTATAGCTGTAGAGTAGTCTGTAGACGTCGTCAGCCGTGGTCATCGCCTCTGTTGGATTAGGATTAGACATGGCCGGCCGTAGTTTTCGGCCTGCCCTGTACCAGCTCCCGGCAAAATGTTATCGGATCTTGTTTTTGAATATATTTTCTATAGTTTATTACTACCATATATGCCGTTGGATGTGGTGTTATCGGATCTTAAACAAACAGCAGCAGGCAACAGATTACAGAGGATCATGAGGTCCAGACCCGGCGCTGCCCATTGACATTTTTCCGGCAATCGGCCACGAATCTCGAACGAACGGGAAAAAGAAAGATAATCGTGTACTACTACTGCGCTGGCATATGTGGTCGTGGCCGTTGCCGCCGTGTCGGTACGTACGTAGCTGGGGCACCGACCGGTCGATGAACGGCTTCAGCTGCGTGCGCAATCCTGGAACATTTAGCGCAGGGAATCGCTTACGAATACACGCCATCCATCAGCAGTATATTTATATTGCATAACCCGGCCCTGGCAACTTATACCAGAGGCATCCTCGATCACATTTTTTAAACACAATACATACACTCATCTTTATAAACACACACACATCCTATCTCTATCTTTATAAGGCCTGGCATAAATTTAAGAAAATACTAGCACCGGTATTAAGTCTAGAACTTAAATCTTGATGGGCGAAGGATATCACTGCCCGCCTAACTATTCAACCACATGTTGGTTCGCACATCCCAACCACATGGCACACCTTGTAATAAGCTACTATCTAAAAACCCAATATACAAAGTAAAACAGAGGCATCCTCAGACCGTCTTTCTTCCCTCGACCTCACATTTTCTTTGGTTGGTTCACTGAGCGAAGATGTACGCGAAGCCATGACCCTGCTCGACCGCTAAGTTAAATTACACCCGTAATAAGCATTCGGAATTACAGTACTACTACTACCTGGAACCAGTGTGGGCACAAATGCACGGGCCCACAGGTACGGGGAGACGATCTAGGTACTAGCGAATGTTTATATAGCGAGACGAAAGGATACGGTCGGGCACGTAGGCTGGACCGTACCGTACGTGGTCCGCGGCCAGTCCACATAGGCTGGGTGGCGTTCTCTGAAGATTTCTCAAGGCCGCACCGCAGCCAGCGAGCGCTCCCGCCCGTCCCAGCCAGTGCAGACACCTCCTATACCGTGCGGTATGCGTCTCCGATAGAGTGGATATTACAGGATTTCCGTCGCACACCATCGATTCTCCGGGACAATTGCCACATTACGCGCCGCAGCTCGTTAATTCCAAGAGCACCGACTGCTCGTGCCTGGAGTGGCCCAACCAACACCCGGTCATGCCTGGCTGGTGGACAACGGACACATGATGCATCTCCTCTCATCCCATTATCATCATCATCATCACACTATGATTGTTTCCGTTACCCTACCCAACACAGCGCGGCACGGCTTTGGGGCAACTCCAAGGGGCTTCCCCGTTTCGTCCCTGTATGTTTGGATTAGACTGTCTTACAGAAAACTCATCCAATGGACTCCCGGCCCGGACATGTCTGGACCGTCTGATATCCCTGTATATTCGGATCAAGCTGTCTTGACAAAAAAAAAACTCTAATAAGCACACTCCAGCCTCAAAGGGGGTAAGTAGGAGAGTCCAAGCCCCAATCCACCCTTCCCTCTCCTTCTCTCTCTCTCTCGCCACCCCCCCCCCCCCCCCCCCCCCCAACCCTCCTCAGCCGCCATCATCGGCACAATACCACCTTGACCGCCCGTTGCCACCATGGTGGATCTCTCTAGCCCCACAGATCCATCTACCTTGTCCGATATCTTCAAGGTACCACCACCAATCCGAACGCAGAGAGTATACAAAGGCTAAATAGTACTCCGTCTGTCCTACAATATAAGAACGTTTTTGACACAACACTAGAGTAAAAGACACTCTTATACTATGGGACAGAGGGAGTAAATACTATGCTTGAAACCAAACTTAGGAACCAGGAGCGAAATCAAAATAATATCCATATCTCACTGATTCAGCTATGTAATCTGACATATATTGCACTAAGCTGAAGATATGACTGTAACTGCATATCTAAACCATATGACAGCAATATACCCAAAGTCTACTTTATGACTATCTGAACAAAACAAAAACGATTGAAAACAAGTCGCATGCACATGTAGTAAGAGTTCTGGAAGAGCACCATAGATGAGAGCGCCAACAATGGCGGCAGAATCGGGGGAAATTGTTTCAGACAAGTTTCATTAGTATACAACATAGAATACCTGAAGGCACTAAACTTGCTAATTGCAACAATAAGAAAGGAAAATCTATCAGGAGGGCAATTCCCAGATCTGGAACACAAATTTTTTCCTGGAACTGTGGATGACTCATTATCATTAACTCAACTGTACATGTTCGCGCTTGCTCAGAGATTAGTTAAATCACACTTGCAAGAAACTCACGGTGCACTTATCTGTACAGCCGACACCTCTCGTATCGTGTGCACAGAAATGGAGAAACAGTTGGCCCAATGATAATATGTTGAAAGCCCAAAGAAATACTTATTCTAAACTATTGTGGTATTTACTGCATTTTTCATGGGAATAATCATGATTTGCAATCACCGACCAAACTCTTTTGCCTTTTGAAGAAATTGGCTTTTTCTGAAAGTGTATATCTGAAGTCGATTAATAATATTGCTAATACATGTATCCAAAAGAGCTATCATTGAAGCCTAAAGATGTACAGTTTCAAAAGGTAAATCTAATGGAAACAGATAAAACCTTTAGCTCACATCGGGAGTGGTCTGCAAAGGAAGAAGAAATCAATATCCCTATCCGCAAGCATGAACAATGTAACCAGCAGACGTCTCCTAAAAAGGAAGAAGAAATTAAGATCCGCATCCAAAAGCATGAGTAGTGCATCTAATTTTACTCGCTGGACAAATAAAAAAATTGAGTGCGCAAATTAGTAGTCATCACAAAAGTGTCATCGGCCACAGCCACTGAAAAGGCAAATATAACACGCTGATATTCCATGCGTTTCCGTAAGCAGGCTCACTATACCTATGCGTAGCAACATTCCGTCTGCAATCGAAACCAAATATAAGATAATAAACCCATTTATAGTTCAGAACTTCCAGTATATATTGCTTCAATAAATTTGACAATCTGACAATGAGCACTAAAATTAAGTAAACCAAACATTGCAGTTCCAAATCTGTTATGGAGAAGTCCTAGTGCATCGCTGTTGATAGGAAATGTTCTACCCGACATAAACCTAGCTTACCTTCCTATGGCAGTATGTCTATCCTATTCAAGTGAAGTCACAGATGCCTCAGTATCCTAGTATTTACTGGTTGGTCTGAAGCAATAGTCCAGTAGTAGAGCATGACCAAGAAATGTCACAAGAATAAGATAATTTCAAGTTCTGATGCGGGCAGAATCAAAGAGATAGCAAGCAAGATCAAAAGTTTAGTAGTGAAGATCAAATTAGAAAATCAGATAGGAGACCTTCCAAATAATTTTTTATTTAGTGCCCCACTGTCCTCCAAACAAGTATTGGTGTATCACAACAAAACCATTTAACAATTTAAGATAAATTATAGACCAGGTGAACCTTGAGAAGCTAAGCATTAACCTACCTTGCACATCAACAGATCTCTCCCTCAGGTAATGCCCAAACAATAATGGCATAAATAAGACTTGGCATCATATAACACTGTGAATGTGAATATGACTGAATTAGCACACTTAAACGAATCTAACCAAAATATAAACATCATTGCTCAATCCTGAAGCTAACATTGACCAAAATCACTAACCTTTGGTCCTGAAATCAGGCATGCCTCTTCAAGAACTATAAATTGTTGGTGATCTTAAGCCTAAAGGGGCCCAGATATCACATATATTTATGGCACCAACCTAGGTGTAGCTTGTTGTGCGGTGCCTTCCCTGGCGTAAGACCATTCAGTAAGGTGCATGTAAACAGAACAATAAGATGCATTATGCGTAAACTAGGACCCCTCTATCTCAGACATGTGAATAAACAGAAGTTCATTCATTAGTTCCACCCACAGAATAAACATCAATAGATAATCTCTAGTTAATTCAACAATTACTGAATTACAGGTAACTTTCATGTGAGCAACAAACAGAAGTCGCTAACCACAGGCTTGTTCTTGGAGAGTGAAAAGTTTTGGTACCTTAACTGGACAAACATCAGAGGAAAACTTCAGCCCCATTCTTAATACTATCTCCATTGCAAGATTTAGGCAAGAATTTCTGTTGAGAACAAATTAAAAACTCTTTCTAAGAAGCCAGGACCACATGATGAAGCACATATTGTTTCATTTTTCAGTTCCACAGGGTAACATCTAGAAATGAATGCTAACTAATTCAAGAATTACATGATAACTTCCAGGTGAGAAACAAATAAAAGTTCCTATAACCACTGGCTTTTTCTTGGTGGATCAAAATTTAAAATATGAAGGCAAGGTACAAGTGGTACATAGGATCCAGATAGCACAGGAAGCTTCCCCTGTTCAGGCTAGAGCTTAAGCAGGGATGACTAACATGATATAGAGTGAGAAGAGGAAAAGCAAAATCCTAACCTGGTTGACCTAGTTGCTCTGCAACTAACCGAGTTACAAAATAATTCTGTTAATTTACCTGCAGGGATATGATTGGTACCATTCATCTCTAGTTCCTGACACACCGCTGGAAAACATTAAGAGAAAAGGTCTCTGAGTGCAATCTCCTCTGTAAAGTAATAAGACGTTTTAGATCACTACTTTGATATTATTTACCAGATTCTTACTTTCTGGGCCAGACAATTGAAGAAAGCCTGAAAGGAAATGTATCATCTGCAAAATGTGTGTCTACATTATTACTGGACGGTGTCAGCAATCAAATTGACTGATAAATCAGAATTATACCAAAAGAATTAAATTCATGTGCTAAATCTAAATCAATATTCAACTCCCTCCTTCCCATAGGCAACACCAGTCACACAGCAAAAAATCAACCAATAAAATCACACGTCGGTAGCTCAGCACAGGTGCAAAGACAAGGAGGGTTGAAACAGATTACAATGTATACAAAACACCTTCAGCTCCACTCACACTAGCATTTCCAGGTTCTGAACAGAACTGAGACAAACTGAGATACACACCAAATATTACACGAAGCTTAGAAGGCATAAGTAACATAGCACTATTCTAAACCAGGACTGATATTACACAGGCCAGGAAAGCAAAAGAAAATAGTCTAATTGAACTGAAGGGAAACAGAGTCGTTCAAAGTTTAGCGCTCGAGAGTGACGGTCTAACCGAAACTGAAATATCGCCATACGCTTCTTCCTGATGGACATCGATATAATCATAGCTCTTCAGGGCCAATGTTTCAAAGAACATGCTTGCAGCTTGCTTCTTTGTCCTCCCGTCCAAGATTCTGCTTAAACTGAATTTCCCTGGCTGGTCTTCTGACGTGGCTGAAGACATCATACCTTTGAAGTACTGGGCGGCAGCCCTTGTCCTGGTAGACATGATGCTGCCTAATCCTGTGGTGCTGGTACCCGCACTGGATATCATGCTAGGGGTATTCATGAGCCCAGGAAACCCCGGTAGATCTTCGTCAAGATCGTCAGTACCGAATGGGAAATCAGATTCAACAGTATTTTTTCCAAGTGATGCATAACTGCAATGTGTTAGTGGTACAGTAACACCAGTTCCTCCAAGTCCAGACCGCGGGGTTCCACTTCGACCAGGGGTTTCAAAAGGGGTGTGATCTTCTTCTCTTACTGGAGATAGATCCTTTCGTGGAGAGAAGCGAGGGAGCTCAGGTGGCGAATCAAATGGTGTTGCCTCTCCATTTACTAGAGACATTGAGTGACTCTGCTCCTTGTCACAAACATTCACAACATCAGCAGGCTGAGCATTCCCGTCAGGTGCAGGTGCATCTTCGTCACCAATGTTTACAGCATCAGCATCAGAGTCACTCACACGAGGGTAGTTCCCCTCATAAGCTTTATGAAGATCACTGCACATTCCTTGCACCAGAGGTTCAGAGAAGAGGCTGTCCTTTTGGCTTATCCTGTTGAACCTCCACACATCCACTGCTGTATGGGGCAGTATCTTCCTCCTGCGAGCCAGCCTACCTAGTTCAATGCCATCAATTTGATTACTCATATAATCATTGGAGAGCACAATTTCCTCATCAATTGCAGGCCTTCTCCTGTTCTCCTGTACATTCGCCCTTCTCCTTCTCCTGTTACCTTGTACTTGAGGTGGTGGAGATGGTTCAAGGACAAATGCTACAGGTGCCAAGAGTCCAGCGTCACCTGCTGGTTCTTCATCTTCTTCAACACGCTCATGGCTGATACGTGTCGGAGCATTGGGAATGGATGTCCGAAGCACAGGGGATACAGGTGAGAGCATTGCTGGTGACGTGGTAACCTTCTCTATGAACGGCGACGGATCTTCATCCATGGGGTCACCGCCATCAATAACATCTTCAAACCTTGACGCACTCTCAGAAGCTCGACGCAATATTTCTGGTGTATCTTGGTGGGTCACTGAAAAACTGCCATGGGGAGGAGGATCTACAGAAATAATATCCTCTAGAAACGGAGGGAATGTCTCCTGCTCATGCTGTACAGGCTCAAATCCTGAAGATCGACCAGCAGGAGACGTGAACTCTGCTCCACCATCCTCATCAAGGGTGATCATCACATACCCTTCTCCAGACAAGGTGATCTGATCAGAGGTCCGCCGATGACGATCCGGCGTATCCATCTGACGAATCGCATCATCAAGGCTCAAGTCATCCAGGCTGAAGGTCTCCGGCAGGGTGATTACCTCGAACGGAGCACGGTCCGCATCAACCGGCAGATCTATCGCCTCCATGGAGGCGAAGGCGGTCCTGACCGCGCTCAGCATCCGGTTGCAGTCCTGGAACAGGTGGTTCACCTTCCACGAGTAGATGCGGACGAGCCCGAGGAGGAGATGCCCCGACAGCCGGAGCGCGATGGGCACCTCGGGGTCCATGATGGACGCGGCGTAGGAGGGGACGTCGACGCCGTCGATCTGCGTCCGGTTGACCTTGCGCTCGAGGTGCGCGGCGATCCACACCGTGCCCAGCGGGCTCTTCCGAGCCAGGACGGAGTGGGAGTAGAACATCGCTGCGGCCTGGTGGAGAGGGAGGGAGGGTGGGGTTCGCGGGCGGGCGGGCTAGGGTTTGGTTGCGGCGGCGGAGGTGGCGGCGGCGAAGGCCGGGAGGGCGGGGGGGAAGATGAGATTGGGGCGGGATTGGATTGGGGGGAAGTTATCTTGCTGGGATGGGGGGCGGCGGGAAGATGAAATGGAGGGCGGGATCATTTTGGGAGGAAAGTTTCAATTTTGGCGGGATCATTTTGGGTGGAGGGTGGGGGGTGGGGGATCAATTTTGGCGGGATTATTTTGCGGGAAGTTTCTTTTTCTGTGCTGCTAAGGTTTCGTCTTTCCCTTCAAAAAAAATCTCGCCTTTTTCATCGGACGGCCACACCAATTTCCTCCTCGCACGCCCCATTTTTTCCAGCCAAAGAAAAAATACAAAAAGAACCGTGCTTTCTTCTCCTTCCGACCCACGGGATCAAAGCTGGCCAAACGGGCCGGGCCTGGCATGCCGGCCCGCGAGCACACTGGCACGGCACATGACGGGCCAAGCCCGGCACGCTCTAATCGGGTCGTGCCAGGCACACGGCACGCCTTGGGCCATGCCTGAGCCTGAAGGCTGGGCATGCGGGTCGGCATGGCACGGCATGTTTACCTTTTTTATTTATATATATATTTGTATATAAATGGCATAAGAAACAACCCAATAGGTCAAAATTGGCCCAAATAACAGCCTATCAGGCCAACAACCTAGCAAACAGGCGTGCCGTCGGGCCGGTCCGCATTGCTCCTGTGCTGTACCTGGACTGGAGTAGGCAGCACACGGGGCGACACGGCACGGCCCGACTAATAATCGTGCCACGGCGTGTCGGGCCGTGCCAAGCACGATTAAGATGGGCTGGGCCGGCCCGTTTGGCCAGCTCTGCGCGGGATACTCAAAGCTCCGTTAGACATCCATCAATCCAAATTCTTTCCCGTGAAAAGGATAGTTGCAACGCACACAATCATTCTTATTAAATATAGTACAAAACAAAAGTAACAAATCTCAAACCATTTTAAGATATGGAATTAACATATATTACCTCCATGTTGTGCCTAGGCATCCGCATCTATACAAATCTAAGACAAATAATTTTGGACAGGGGGAGTATGAGTAAGACGACTTCTTCCAACTCAATACCTTTAAGAAGGATTAAACGTCCCTGCGCCATCGTCCGCATGTCCGGTCGGAGACAACATGAAGAAGGATTTATATCTTGGTTGCCGAGACTATCGACAAAGGCCATTTTGACTGAATTGGTCGGAGCGTAGACGAGCAAGCAGAGCCCAGGAAAGAGGTCAGATCATCATAGAGCAGTCGACTATAAGTACAAGACTGCTGGCCTGAGAGAAGGCAGTCTCTCTCGGGAAACATGGCCCAATTTCTCTTCTTTCTTTTCACACGGGCAACAATTGGGAATAAAACAGACCATGAACATGAGCAACAACAAGTAGATAACGTCTTCAACAAAGTAACGACCCAAGTCCGCTACTATTCGGTACGATCAATAAAGACCGTAACAAAAGTTCTCACTTCAGACGTGAAGAAGTGCTCCAATCAACATCTTGACAAAAGACCATTCAATAGTCGCATCCTCTAGTACACCGTGCCAAGCCACATATGCACTAGCATATTAGCGGCTTGTCTTCCCACTTAGACCATGGGCACATACATGAGGGGCCACCCATGTCTTAGGATCTAACTACTGCCACTCCACACTGGTGTGAGCACACTGCAACATCCTCATACTGTCGGAGTTGCTGCTCCAGTGCTAGATGCCCACGAGGATCTGCCGGTGTGACCCAAACTCATCAACGCCACGCAACCATCCCGTCGATGTTCTTGTTCCGGTGCCAGATGTCGACAAGGAACTGACGATGTGACCCAAACTCATCAGGATCAGACGTTGGCGCCACGGATGTCACTGTGCAATGTGCTGCTCTCGCACTAGACAAAATCCCCTTTGTGTCACAAGCACATCCTGTAGCACATCACCTATCTTGTACTGAGAGGATACCTTATAACTGAGTACCAATAAATCAAATCCTTCCCAGTGAGTGTATGGTCAATTCAAGGAGTGCTCATAATCGGCGCCTTCTGCATCACTCAAAGAGATTTGGCGCCCACGCACGTACGCTCATGGGCCGACCCAAATTAGAAGTTGCGAACGCTGCTAGGAGAACTCGGTCACTCAAAAAAGGCAGCCAGGTTCACTCGGTTTTTTATTGCCCTGGTTCACTCGGTTTGGTCGGTTCCCATTTGATCGACGACCGTTGACTTATCAGAAAAGTTCACAAAAAATGAAAAAAAGGTTCGTGAAATTGAAAAAAGTTAATGCAAAAAAACCCACAAAAAGTTCATTGATTTTAAAAGTTAATGATTCTAAAAAAGTTCACTAATTTGAAAAAAATTCAGAAAAACTAAGAAAAAGCTAATGGATTTAAAAAAAATTCATGCATTTGAAAAAAGTTCATGCATTTCCTGAGTCGCTGCAGAAGGTGTGTACACACCAAGGCTTGAAACTCAATTTGTAGAACAACAGCCCATAACGCAACGTTGGGGAGGGGCTTGCTGCGGCGGGCGCTACTAGTTTTTTGTTGGAAAAGGGAAAACGCGCACACTTTGGGGCCGGTCCATGCGTGGGGCGAGATACCCCTAAACTTTTTATTTCTTTTTTGCCTTTTTTCTTCTCTAAAATAATACAGGATTTTTAAAAAAATCAACATTTTTAAAAATGGATTTCTGGAAATGTTTAAGAAATCATAAAATGTTCAAGGATTCAGAAAAATGTTTGCGATTTCAAAAAAGAGTTCCGTATATTTAATGATAACCATGATTTAAAAAAATGTTCACGTATATGAAAAATATTCATGAATATGAAATATGTTCGTGAATGTAAAAAATGTTAAAAAAATACAAAATTGTTTGTTATTTAGAAAAAAGGTCGTCAATTCATAAAACGGTTTGCTGATTAAAAACTTTTCATGCATTTCAAAAAATGTTTTTCAAACAAAAAAATGTTCATGAATTTTAGAAATGTCCATTGATTCAAAAACAATCCACGACATTCAAAATATGTGCAAAATTTTATTTGATAAAAAATTGTACAATGCTAATATGCACTTGATGTCAAGATTGTTCGATTTGTCTCAAATTTGTAAACAGTGTTCATGATGTAAAATTGTTCATGATTTGGTAAAAACTTTGCTAATTCAGAAAAAAGCTAATGACTTCAAAATATGTTCTTGATTTCAAGAAAATGTTCACGAATTTGAAAAACATGATCACAAAACAAAAAGGTAAAAGGTAAAAAAGAAACATAAAAAAGAAAGGAAAATTAAATGAAAGAAAAAAACATGGGAAAAAGAAAACAAAATAAGAAAAAACGAAATTAAAAATAAAGGAAAAAACAAGAATGAAAAAAACAGAAAAACCGAATGAAAAAACACACACAAAAAAGAAAAATCCCTTTCTGGGAAGGTTCTATAACCTCCCCAATACGGGGAAGGAGCTCAGTTTGGGGAGCTCCTAGTGGGAGCGGGGAGGTGCACGCGTGATCGCTAATCAGGAACCGTACCTCAAATAGGGTTGGCCTACTGCGACACAGTGAAAACTAGATCGCTTTTAAACGCCGACCGATTCATGAAATGGAGCCCAAGTCAGTTTCGGAGGAGCGTCCTCGAGCTCGATGCCTATTTAGCGCTTCAGGCGTCAGTTACATTGTGGTCGGTAATTGGAGCACTCCCTTAGTTCCTTATGGCTAGCGAACTAGGCCGGCCCAAATCACATACTCCCATCACTGGTTTGGGGGAGCTCCTATTCGGCGCCTTAAGCGCCCGAATAGGTAGCTGGCGCCCACTGCACCTCTTTATTGGGCCGGCCCGCAAAAGAAAAGCGCAACAAACAAAACACCAGAAAAACGAAGAAACGCCGGCACTAGGATTCGAACTCGGATTGCCTCATCGTTATTCAAGCTGGGCTAATCACTAGAACCGTTGAAGACTTGTGATTGTTTCACTCTATAAGAATAAGTGTGTCCGCGCTATAACTTAGATTTGTTTAAACATGAATATGAAAAAAGTTCATCGACTTCGCGACAAAAGTTCATCATTTTAGAAGAAAAAGCTCACAAACTTTAAAAACTTCATTTGAAAAAAGGTTCATCGATTTTGACAAAAAGTTCATCGAGTTTGAAAATTAGTTCACCGATTTTGAAAAAAGTTCACAAATTTGAAGACAAAAATCATCAAATTTGAAAAAATTTCATCAAACTTAGAAAAAGTTCATTGAATTTGAAAAAAGCACATTGGGTTTGAAAAAGGTTCATCGATGTTGAAAAAAAGTTCATCGAATTAGAAAAAATGTTCATTAAAAAATGAAAATAGTTCATCGATTTGAAGAAAGAAAGTTCACCGACTTATAAAAAGTTCATTGAATATGAAAAAGGTTCATCAAATTTAAAAAAGTTTCATTGAAATTTGAAAAACAATTGATGAACTTTTAGAGAAAAGTTCATCAATTTCGCAGAAAAAGTTCATCAAACCAGGAAAAAGAAAAGGATAAAGGAAAGAAGGAAAGGAAAGTAAAAGTAATAAAAGAATGTGAAAGTTAAAATATATCAGACGAAGTTGAGTGGAGGGGTGGTTAGTGCATTCCGCCCCGCAAGAAATTCTTTTGCGTCTTTAGAAAACAGAAGAAAACAAATACGTACATACTGAAACAGATGAATGGGCCAGCCCACCTAACGTGGCTGCAGGCGCCGGTTAGGAAAATTGCCCTTAACCGGTGCCTGCAGCGCCGAATAGGGTTTTCCCCGGTTTGGGGAACCTTCCAGAAGAGTCCCTTCGGGTTTTGTTTGGGCTGGGTTCTTATGGTTTTCGTGTGTCACCGGTTTTTGTTTAGTTAGTTATTTTTTCCTTTCCTTTTCTTTTTTCTTATTAATTTATAATTTTGTTAATTTGTGAATGTTTCCAAATTCGCAATATATTTTTTCAAATTCATGAATATTTTCCAAATTAAGGTTTTTTTAATCCGTGAGCCTGTCTAAAATTGGTGAACCTTTTAAAATTCTTGATTTTTTTTACAATTTTTTATTTTATTCAAATTCACGATTTTTTCTGCATTTACTGAACTTTTCAAAAAATTGTGCTTTTTCCAATTTTATGAACCTTTCCAAATCTCGTGAACTTTTCACAAATGGCGTTAACTGTTTTCTGAAGTCGTGAAGTTTTTCAAATTCGTGAACTTTTTTAATTCCTTTTTCTGAATTTTTTTGCATTTTTCCGTAAAAGTGAATGGTCACCCGGTCAAACCGCACCGGTCAACAACTGTGAACCGCGCGACCAGGGGAATGAACGTATTGTGAGCGAGGTGAACATGGTTGGTATTAAACATTCTGCCACTAATATGCAACTCCTGCTCATTCTCGATTATGTTAACCAGTTAAGATTTTGCTTTTATGTTCTTGCCAAATACAGTAATAGTTAACGATCATGAGCAGGTGGAGCAGATATTGAACTGCTGAAGAGAAGCCTCAGAATGGAATTAGTGTTTATGACTAGGTGGAGCAGGCACTGAACTGATGAAGAAGTGAAGCCTGAAAACGAACGAAATGATTAAATGTCCCAGTAACTCCGGACCAAAATGAGCAGGTGGAGCAGATATTGAGTAGCGGAAGCAGCGGAATGTGAACACACATCATGTTTGCTTAGCAAGCGTCTCATTTAGGATTGAGCCATGATTGTCTTTTCCTTCTTCCTGTATACTGTTTTCTTTTTTACCACGTAATAATCTAGTTTCAACTTCCGTAAAGTACTTGTGTGATATTGTCACTCTCATGTGTGTGGCTAGCTGCTGGACAGCCGGGGCATGCAGTTCTAATGCTATCTGATTTCGGAGAATAATATCAAGTTTCTGATTGTTTTGCCAATACATCAAAGAATGGCTGTGAAAGGGTTGATGTTGTACGTGACAACAGTAATTGTAGCTGATAGGAACCGGGTCCCTACCAGGACGAGCTCTCAGGTTATAAGGGTGGAAGGAGGGCTGGCGTGGAGGAAGGCGAGACCGGTGGCGCTGGGGCGCCGTGATCGCGGGAGAGAGAGAGGGCGCAGGGGCGGCGGCTAGGGTTAGGTCTCCCGGCTCCCTCAGGGAAGCCGAGCAAATATGATTGCTTCTGCTTAACTTCAAAACAGGTCCTTACATGAGTTTATATAATCCCCCTAATAAGATAATTGGGCTAAGCCCCTAATACGATAAGACAACTTGGGCCAAGCCCCTAACTGCCTGCGCCATGGGGCCTCCTCCGGCTATAGTGTATGCCGGTCATAACATCTCTTCCCGCCTGCGCAAACAGCTCGTCCTCGAGCTGAAAGTCAGGAAAGTGCTTGCGGAACTCGTCGAGGTGCTCCCAAGTGGCGTCCTCCTCCGGAAGTCCCTACCACTGGATCAACAAGCGCCATGCAGCCCGGCTTTGCCGGGCCTTCAAAACCTTCGCTGGACTGGGAAGTAGACGACCCTCGGAGGTCGGAGGAAGATCCGGCGTGGTCGCCGGTGGCTCGCCGCGTAAAGGCTTCAACAAGCCCACATGGAAAACGTCGTGAATGCGAGCGCCGGATGGCAGCTGAAGGCGGTAGGCGACATTGCCAATGCGCTCCAACACTGGAAACGTCCCAGCATATCAGGGACCCAGCTTGCGCTTAGCGCGCGGGTCCAGTGACTGCGTACACTGGTGCGTGTCAGTGCTATACAAACGGTTTTTAACCCCTTTCCGCGATGGCATTTGGAACCGTCGCCAAGTGAGTGTGGGCGATAGGGGGGTCCTTCCCACACGACCCAGAAACCATCGGGGATAGGGATCCTACAGTACTACTACTCGTTTCTGCTCGCATTGCCATCACAGTCAGTATTCTGTAGTGCTACGTTTACGATGCGCGGCCTATCACAAATGATTCACTATTATAGAACGTGTATGATGCGCGGCCCATCACAAACGGTTCACTGTTAAGAAGATTAGCTAATCGTCGTACGAGTGTCAGACAGGATTACGAAACGTCGGACCGTCGTAACATCATCATACACGACAACTATCGCACACACTATTCTTGGTGCAACGTTTACGATGCATACTTCATCAGAAACAGTTTATGGTTGCGAATCGTGTACGATAAGGCAACAAACACAAACGTTTAGTTTGCCCGCACCGTTTGTGATATTGTCTAACATCGCACACGCTTTGCAAACGGCAACTGTGTGCATACTTGCACATGTTTCCTCTCTGTGAACCGTCTCGGATTATGGTGTATATCGCAAACGTTTGTGTTTTACCAACCGTGTGTGCCGTAACAACCTGGAGAGCGTAATTTCACTGTAATTTAATTGCTGTTATTTCAAATTGTACCCGATTTAAATTTGAATTTGAATGTATGCTATAGCTTTATTCATATCCATCAGGTTCAAACAACCAATGCATTATTCGATTCATAGGTACATATATGTTCAAGAATTACATAAGAACCAAATAAAGAATGATGAACCACAGATGTATACTTGTACTATTAAAGACGGTAAAGAAAGAGGCGAAATATATTCTGGTTGCTGAACAAGGTGAAGCGGAATGCCCGTATTGTGCCCTCCTCCATGCAGAAGGCACGCACGACTCTAGTCCAACCCCTTGTGATGGCCGACCACCCATCCTTCACGGTCTTCATGAAAACATCTAGATAATCATCGTGTTCTGATATAAATACTTTAACCTTTGCATGCCCACCAATCATGTAGTTTGAGAGGCAATCTTGATAAACTGCTTTGGCAACCACTGCAAAGAAAAAAGATTCAGACATTGTCATCTAACACAACTCATTATGGGCAGTAAAAAGAAGGCTGCAGAGTTCTTACTTACCATCCTGCAGTTCGCAGTTGTCTTGGATAAAGTGTAAACAAATAGTTTAATTGCCATCTTTGGACCCATTTTACTAACAATCTTTATCAGCTTCCTCACTTGATGCTGGTTCATTGATATCTCATTGCCCCATACGCAGAAAGGGTCGAAGCGTGGATCTTTACCAATGACATATATACCTAAAATCATCAAGTTAATATTAGAAGCTAAACAGCAATTGCACAATGATGTAGCACAACACTCTTTTATAATATGTCTATATACATTCGTATGTGGTAGTCCATTTGAAATCTCTAAAAAGACAAATATTTAGGAACGGAGGGAGTATCTTATAACATCCAATATACTCACATATTAGATGAATTAACATCTTATATTATGGGCCGGAAGGAGTTTAGTGCATTCTTACAAATTATCGGCTGATTAACTGCTGCTGTATCCATGGGTTACAGTTAGTTTGAGCTAGTTCGGGCTCAAATAGCCCTAAAGTATATCTAAACATGAGGGCTAGTTTGAGCTAGTTGCATCTATAACCCACCCAAAAAAACTATCCAACCCAAGAGGTGCTAATTGGAGCTAGTTCTCCTAGTGCATTTATTGTCAATCTAACCCTGCCATCCAAACAACTCTTTGGATGGAGTTAGTTCAGGGTTAGTCATGAGCTAGAAACTAACTCTATCCTCTAGCTAAGTTGAGTATCCAAACACGGCTGTGTTGTTGTTGTTGCTGCTGCTCTTCTACGTATATCTAGACATCATTAGAACATTAATGTAACACTCTTCCTTGTTGCTATGTAGCCTAGGATTGCATATTTAGACATTAAGTACAGTGCATGTTGCTATGTAGCCTCAGATATATTACATATGGCCCTAGTTAACCTAACGATAAATGGGTTGCAGATATATTCAGTTAAAAGTCCGATTCACCGATTAGTCCCTTATCAGCCCCCCGGCCTATATGGTACCAGCTACCGATATCCTGAACAGTGAGCAGATATAAGCCATGGGATGAAACTAACCTCGATGGAAAACAGCAGTCGTTCCCAAAATTGTCCTGTGTAGGTACATCGAGAAGCATGTTAAGCACAATAGGCTAAACATCAACCAAAATTATCCATGGTAGACAAAATAATCTCCAAAAGATAGCTTCAGTGTGTAGGTTTAAGCACGCTAGTAAAGCAAAACAAGTGGAAAGGTGTGTTAACTGCAACAGGCCTAACATTTAACAACAAGCAAGCATAGTCATTCAAACTGGTATTGTGCCGGTCTAAGTACACTGGTTATTGTTAAATAAAAATGGAAAGGCGTGTTAACTATAAGATGCAGCAACCAAATGTAGTCATTCATAGTGGTATTGTTGAAACTGGTACTGATGAAATTGAACTGCACAGTTCATACTTGCACATATAGAACATCACGTTGTGAATAACTGGAATAAACAAGGCATACTACGAACAACCAAAGATAAACTTTGAAACAGGACATATGCTAACTACAAACAACCGAACAATCAAAAAACTTTAAAAGAGGCATATGCTAGCTATAACAGGCTTAACAACAAGCAAATATATGCATTCCTATCGGTATGTTTAAAACTGGATTGATGAAATGTACTGCGCAGTAAATAATTGCACATATAGAGCATCACATTGTGAACAACTGAAATAAACAAGGCATACTGCAAACAACCAGATATAGCAGCAATTAAAACTGGACATATTCTCACTACACTACAAAAGGGACTCGACAAAACAAATCATGGGTTTAACCTTGTGAAAAGGCACGGCAAATGATGAGGACATGACTACCTATCAGCAAAACAAATCATGGGTTTCCTCACTTGTCACAGATGGGGTCGTTCCCGTGGGAAGAGCACGGACCCTGGATGCGCTCCATGTTGTCGCAGATGGGCTCCTTCCCCTTGTAAGAGCATGGCTGTAGGGTGCCTTCCCTGATGTCGTAGACGGGCGCTTTCCCCTTGGAAGAGCAGATGGACTCTTTCCCCTTGGAAGAGCCGGAGAGGGTGCCATCCTCGTGGTCGTCGTCGATGAGGTTTGACTTGGAAGCTGTGGATCCCAAACCAGCGTCGTAGAACGTGTGCTTCAGAAATGACAAAAGGGGCTCGATGGCGATGTAGGATGGCAAATTGTTGAGAGCGAGCCAGAGGAGATCAGCGGCGGGGCCATGGATGAGATCGGCGGCGGTTGAACCCGAGGGGTTGGGGGTGGGCCACTTAACCTGTGACATAGCCCGCCTCAGGCCGTCGCTGTCGATGACCTCGATGTCATAGCGGGCGGCCGAGACATGCCCGCATACTCTAGCCTACTGCTTGAGTGCCTGCCGCCAGTAATGGTCGTCAGCTTCCTCGGCGACGTCGGGCGAAGAGACCTCTATACACCTCTTTTGGGCCAGTCGCTCCTCGAGCTTCACGGGAAGCGTAGCCGGGCTTAGGCTGTGACGCTTTGGAGTGGGGGATGGGGATGGGGATGGGGATCTGTGGGAAAGGGGGCGTTTGGCAGGGTCATCTAAGAAACTCAGGGCGGCCTGGGTATGGAGATCGGTGGGTAAGCTGCACGGGCAAACCGGCAGATGTTGACAATGGAGGCCTTGCGGCAGCGACGGGGACCTTGCTAGGGTTTCGAGCGAGGGAGGGTGTGTGTGTGTGCGCGCACGCCTGAGGAGGTTTTGGTGTGTGTGTGTGTGTGTGTGTGTTGTGTGTGTGTGGAGGGGGAGGGGGTGTTTGAGGAAATGACGCGGGCACTGAAATTTTTACTACGTGGGAGTCAAACGCGGGAGTGAAATGCCGGGGCTATTGAAAATTTTGATGATAGTGCATCGCACACGGTCCGGAAATAACAACCGTGTGTTATGAAACAGAAAAACCCTCGAGGCGGGCAAATATTTTCTAGGGATGCAGGCGGGATTGGGAACAAGAAACATCGCACACGGTACGGAGGTAACAACCGTGTGTTATGAAACAGAAAAACCCTCGAGGCGGGTAGATATTTTCTAGGGATGCAGGCGGGATTGGGAACAAGAAACATCGCAGACGGTCCGGAGATAACAACCGTGTGTCATGAAACAGAAAAACCCTCGAGGAGGGCAGATATTTTCGAGAGGGGGAGCCTCGTGGAGCCCAATGTACTATGCAGATGTGTGCGTGACAGGGGCACCGGCGTGGCACACGGTTAGTTTGAGTGAACCGTGTCTGTTGCGTCATCCGACTTGTCTAATGTTCATAAATTTGGCGAAAAATGACGCAGGGGAGGGTCAGAACACGAACACACTTGCATGTGGACCAAATTTAAGTATGAAAAGGATGGTTTGATTTTCAAATACCAAATGCAACTTCGATGTGGAACCTCTCTCGCAAAGCGCATAGTATTGCTTGCCCCCACCCCCCTCGTGTCGACACGAAGGGAATCCTAAGCTATGAATGCATGCCCCTCCCCCCAACCGAGGTTCACCTAGCAAAGTGCGAAGTAGCTAGCAGCCCCCCTCCTCCCTCGTGTCGGCACGAAGGGAATCCTAAGCTATGAATGCATG